>NW_025726146.1:0-129052 GCF_021461395.2 Schistocerca americana | reverse complement strand
GACCTTCCTATCGACGATGAAACACAGAAATTGCATCCGAATTTAATACAAAGTAACAATGCCGACTTAAGTACAAGACGACTGACACTCTAACTTCCTATGATTTGAACCTCTCCTGTGAGTCCAGTTTTAGATTCCGATGCGACACTTCAGGTTTACTGTATCCCTTGGACCATCTTATTGACGATGAAACACAGAAATTGCATCCGAATTTAATACAAAAGGCACAATGCCGACTTCAGTACAAGAGGACTGACACTCTAACTTTCTATGATTCAAACCTCTCCTGTGAGTCCCGTTTTAGATTCCGACGCTTCACTCCAGGTTCACTGTATCCTTTGGACCTTCTTATTGACAATGAAACACAGAAATTGCATCCGATTTTAATACCAAAGGCACAATGCCGACTTAAGTACAAGAGAACTGACACTCCAACTTTCTACGATTTGAACCTCTCCTGTGAGTCCAGTTTTAGATTCCGATGCTTCACTTCAGGTTTACTGTATACCATGGACAATCTTATTGACGATGAAACACAGAAATTGCATCGGAATTAAATTCAAAAGGCACAATGCCGACTTAAGTACAAGAGGACTGTCACTCTAACTTTCTATGATTTAAACCTCTCCTGTGAGTCCCGTTTTAGATTCCGACGCTTCACTTCAGGTTCACTGTATCCTTTGGACCTTCTTATTGACAATGAAACACAGAAATTGCATCCGAATTTATTACCAAAGGCACAATGCCGACTTAAGTACAAGAGAACTGACACTCTAACTTTCTACGATTTGAACCTCTCCTGTGAGTCCAGTTTTAGATTCAGATGCTTCACTTCAGGTTTACTGTATACCATGGACAATCTTATTGACGATGAAACACAGAAATTGCATCGGAATTAAATTCAAAAGGCACAATGCCGACTTAAGTACAAGAGGACTGACACTCTAACTTTCTATGATTTGTACCTCTCCTGTGAGTTCAGTTTTAGATACCGATGCTTCACTTCAGGGTTACTGTATCCCTTGGACCTTCTTATTGACGATGAAACACAGAAATTGCATCCAAATTTAATACAAAAGGCACAAAGCCGACTTAAGTACAAGAGGACTGACACTCTAACTTTCTATGATTTGCACCTCTCCTGTGAGTACAGTTTTAGTTTCCGATGCTTCACTTCAGCGTTACTGTATCCCTTGGATCATCTTATTGACGATGAAACACAGAAATTGCATACGAATTTAATACAAAAGGCACAATGCCGACTTAAGTACGAGAGGACTGACACTCTAACTAACTATGATTTGAACCTCTCCTGTGAGTCCAGTTTTAGATTCCGATGCTTCATTTCCGGTTTACTGTATACCTTCGACCATCCTGTTGACGATGGAACACAGAAATTGCATCCGAATTTAATACAAAAGGCAAAATGACTACTTAAGTACAAGAGGTCTGACACTCTAAATTTCTATGATTTGAACCTCTCCTGTGAGTCCAATTTTAGATTCCGATGCTTCACTTCAGGTTTACTGCATCCCTTGGACCTTCTTATTGACGATGAAACACAGAAATTGCATCTGAATTTAATACAAAAGGCACAATGCCGACTGAAGTACAAGAGGACTGACACTATAACTTTCTATGATTTGAACCTCTCCTGTGAGTCCAGTTTTAGATTCCGATGCTTCACTTCAGGTTTACCTTCTTATTGACGATGAAACACAGAAATTGCATCCGAATTTAATCCAAAAGGCACAATGCCGACTGAAGTCTAAGAGGACTGACACTCTCACTTCCTATGATTTGAACCTCTCCAGTGAGTCCAGTTTTAGATTGCGATGCTCACTTCAGTGTTACTGTATCCCTTGGACCTTCTTATTGACGATGAAACACAGAAATTGCATACGAATTTAATGCAAAAGGCACAATGCCTACTTAAGTACAAGAGGACTGACACTCTAACTCTCTATGAATTGAACCTCTCCTGTGAATCCGTTTTAGGTTCCGATGCTTCACTTCAGGTTTACTGTATACCCCGGAACTTCTTAATGACGATGAAACACAGAAATTGCATCCGAATATAGTACAAAAAGCACAATGCCGACTTAGGTACAAGAGGACTGACACTCTAACTTTCTATGATTTGAACCTCTCCTGTGAGTCCAGTTTTAGATTCCGATTCTTCACTTCAGGTTTACTGTATACCTCGGAACTTCTTATTGACGATGAAACACAGAAATTGCATCGGAAATAAATTCAAAAGGCACAATGCCGACTTAAGTACAAGAGGACTGACACTATAACTTTCTATGATTTGAACCTCTCCTGTGAGTCCAGTTTGAGATTCCGATGCCTCACTTCGGTTTACTGCATCCCTTGGACATTCTTATTGACGATGAAACACAGAAATTGCATTCGAATATAATACAAAAGGCACAATGGCGACTTAAGTACAAGAGGACTGTCACTTCAAATTTCTATGATTTGAACCTCTCCTGTGAGTCCAGTTTTAGATTCCGATGCCTCATTTCCGGTTTACTGTATACCTTCGACCTTCCTATTGACGAAGAAACACAGAAACTGCATCAGAATTTAATACAAAAGGAACAATGCCGACTTAAGTACAAGACGACTGACACTCTAACTTTCTATGATTTGAACCTCCCCTGTGAGTCCAGTTTTACATTCCGATGCTTCACTTCAGTTGTACTGTATCCCTTGGACCATCTTATTGACTATGAAACACAGAAATTGCATCAGAATTTAATACAAAAGGCACAATGCCGACTTAAGTACAAGAGCACTGTCTCTCTAAATTTCCATTATTTTGGACCTCTCCTGTGAGTACAGTTTTAGATTCTGATGCTTCACTTCAGGTTTACAGTATACCTCGGAACTTCTTATTGACGATGAAATACAGAAATTGCATCCGAATTTAATACAGAAAACACAATGCCGACCTAAGTACAAGAGGAGTGACACTCTAACTTTCTAAGATTTGAACCTCTCCTGTGAGTCCAGTTTTAGATTCCGATGCTTCACTTCAGGTTTACTGTATTCCTCAGAACTTCTTATTGACGATGAAACACAGAAATTGCATCGGAATTAAATTCAAAAGGCACAATGCCGACTTAAGTACAAGAGGACTGACACTATAACTTTCCTGTGAGGCCAGTTTTAGATTCCGATGCTTCACCTCAGGTTTACTGCATCCCTTGGACCTTCCTATTGACGATGAAACACAGAAATTGCATCCGAATTTATACAAAACTCACAATGCCGACTTAAGTACAAGAGAACCGACACACTAACTTTATATGTTTTGAACCTCTCCTGTGAATCCAGTTCTAGATTCCAATGCTTCTCTTCAGGTTTACTGTATACCTTGGACCTTCTTATTGACGATAAAACACAGAAATAGCATCCGAATTTAATACAAAAGGCACAATGCCGACTTAAGTACAAGAGGAGTGACACGCACAGTTTCTATGATTTGAACCTCTCCTGTGAGTCCAGTTTTAGATTCCGATGCTTCACTTCAGGTTTACTGTATTCCTTTGACCTTCTTATTGACGATGAAACACAGAAATTGCATCCGAATATAATACAAAAGGAACAATGCCGACTTAAGTACAAGAGAACTGACACACTAACTTTATATGATTTGAACCTCTCCTGTGAATCCAGTTTTAGATTCCGACCCTTCATTTCCGGTTTACTGTATACCTTCGAACTTCCTATTGACGATGAAACACAATAATTGCATCCGAATTTAATACAAAAGGAACAATGCCGACTACAGTACAAGACGACTGACACTCTAACTTTCTATGATTTGAACCTCTCCTGTGAGTCCAGTTTTAGATTCCGATGCTTCACTTCAGGTTTACTGTATACCATGGACAATCTTATTGACGATGAAACACAGAAATTGCATCCGAATTTAATACAAAAGGCACAATGCCGACTTCAGTACAAGAGGACTGACACTCTATCTTTCTATGATTTAAACCTATCCTGTGAGTCCCGTTTTAGATTCCGACGCTTCACTTCAGGTTCACTATATCCCTTGGACCTTCGTACTGAAAATGAAACACAGAAATTGCATCCGAATTTAATACCAAAGGCACAATGCCGACTTAAGTACAAGAGAACTGACACTCTAACTTTCTACGATTTGATCCTCTCCTGTGAGTCCAGTTTTAGATTCCGATGCTTCACTTCAGGTTTACTGTATACCATGGACAATCTTATTGACGATGAAACACAGAAATTGCATCGGAATTAAATTCAAAAGCCACAATGCCGACTTAAGTACAAGAGGACTGACACTCTAACTTTCTATGATTTGTACCTCTCCTGTGAGTCCAGTTTTTGATACCGATGCTTCACTTCAGGGTTACTGTATCCCTTGGACCTTCTTATTGACGATGAAACACAGAAATTGCATCCGAATTTAATACAAAAGGCACAATGCCGACTTAAGTACAAGAGGACTGACACTCTAACTTTCTATGATTTGCACCTCTCCTGTGAGTCCAGTATTAGATTCCGATGCTTCTCTACAGCGTTACTGTATCCCTTATATCTTCTTATTGACGATGAAACACAGAAATTGCATACGAATTTAAGACAAAAGGCACAATGCCGACTTCAGTACAAGAGGACTGACACTCTAACTTTCTATGATTTGAACCTCTCCTCTGAGTCCAGTTTTAGATTCCGATGCTTCACTTCAGGTTTACTGTATACCCCGGAACTTCTTATTGACGATGAAACACAGAAATTGCATCCGAATTTAGTACAAAAGCACAATGCCGACTTAGGTACAAGAGGACTGACACTCACACTTTCTATGATTTGAACCTCTCCTGTGAGTCCAGTTTTAGATTCAGATTCTTCACTTCAGGTTTACTGTATACCTTGGACCTTCTTATTGACGATAAAACCCAGAAATAGCATTCGAATTTAATACAAAAGGCACAATGCCGACTTAAGTACAAGAGGTCTGGCACTCACACTATCTATGATTTGAACCTCTCCTGTGAGTCCAGTTCTAGATTCCGATGCTTCACTTCAGGTTCACTGCATACCTTGGACCTTCTTATTGACGATGAAACACAGAAATTGCACCCGAATTTAATACAAACGGCACAATGCCGACTTAAGTACAAGAGAACTGACACTCTAACTTACTATGATTTGAACCTCTCCAGTGAGTCCAGTTTTAGATTCCGATGCTTCATTTCCGGTTTACTGTATAACTTCGACCATCCTATTGACGATGAAATACAGAAATTGCATCCGAATTTAATACAAAAGGCACAATGCCGACTTAAGTACAAGACGACTGACACTCTAACTTTCTATGATTTGAACCTCTCCTGTGAGTCCAGTTTTAGATTCCGATGCTTCACTTCAGGTTTACTGTATCCCTTGGACCATCTCATTGACGATGAAACACAGAAATTGCGTCCGAATTGAATACAAAAGGCAAAATGACTACTTAAGTACAAGAGGTCTGACACTCTAAATTTCTATGATTTGAACCTCTCCTGTGAGTCCAGTTTTAGATTCCGATGCTTCACTTCAGGTTTACTGTATCCCTTGGACCTTCTTATTGACGATGAAACACAGAAATTGCATCCGAATTTAATACAAAAGGCACAATGCCGACTTAAGTACAAGAGGACTGACACTACAACTTTCTATGATTTGAACCTCTCCTGTGAGTCCAGTTTTAGATTCTGATGCTTCACTTCAGGTTTACCTTCCTATTGACGATGAAACACAGAAATTGCATCCGAATTTAATACAAAAGGCACAATGCCGACTTAAGTACAAGAGGACTGACAATCTCACTTTCTATGATTTGAACCTCTCCTGTGAGTCCAGTTTTAGATTGCGATGCTCACTTCAGGGTTACTGTATCCCTTGGACCTTCTTATTGACGGTGAAACACAGAAATTGCATACGAATTTAATACAAAAGGCACAATGCCGACTTAAGTACAAGAGGACTGACACTCTAACTCTCTATGAATTGAACCTCAACTGTGAATCAGTTTTAGATTCCGATGCTTCACTTCAGGTTTACTGTATACCCCGGAACTTCTTATTGACGATGAAACACAGTAATTGCATCCGAATTTAGTACAAAAGGCACAATGCCGACTTAGGTACAAGAGGACTGACACTCTAACTTTCTTTGATTTGAACCTCTCCTGTGAGTCCAGTTTTAGATTCCGATTCTTCACTTCAGGTTTACTGTAAACCTCGGAACTTCTTATTGACGATGAAACACAGAAATTGCATCGGAAATAAATTCAAAAGGAACAATGCCGACTTAAGTAAAAGAGGAGTGATTCTATAACTTTCTATGATTTGAACCACTCCTGTGAGTCAAGTTTTAGATTCCGATGCCTCACTTCAGGTTTACTGCATCCCTTGGACCTTCTTATTGACGATGAAACACAGATATTGCATCCGAATTTAATACAAAAGACACAATGCCGACTTAAGTACAAGAGGGCTGACACTCTAACTTTCTATGATTTGAACCTATCCTGTGAGTCCAGTTTTAGATTCCGATGCTTCCCTTCAGGTTTACTGTATTCCTTGGACCTTCTTATTGACGATGAAACACAGAAACTGCATCCGAAATTAATACAAAAGGCACAATGCCGACTTAAGAACAAGAGGACTGACACTCACACTTTCTATGATTTGAACCTCTCCTGTGAGTCCAGTTTTAGATTCCGATTCTTCACTTCAGGTTTACTGTATACCTTGGACCTTCTTATTGACGATAAAACACAGAAATAGCATCCGAATTTAATACAAAAGGCACAATGCCGACTTAAGTACAAGAGGACTGACACTCACAGTTTCTGTGATTTAAACCTCTCCTGTGAGTCCAGTTTTAGATTCCGATGCTCCACTTCAGGTTTACTGTATACCTTGGACCTTCTTATTGACGATGAAACAAAGAAATTGCATCCGAATATAATACAAAAGGAACAACGCCGACTTAAGTACAAGAGAACTGACACTCTAACTTTCTATGATTTGAACCTCTCCTGTGAATCCAGTTTTAGATTCCTATGCTTCATCTCCGGTTTACTGTATACCTTCGACCTTCCTATCGACGATGAAACACAGAAATTGCATCCGAATTTAATACAAAGTAACAATGCCGACTTAAGTACAAGACGACTGACACTCTAACTTCCTATGATTTGAACCTCTCCTGTGAGTCCAGTTTTAGATTCCGATGCGACACTTCAGGTTTACTGTATCCCTTGGACCATCTTATTGACGATGAAACACAGAAATAGCATCCGAATTTAATACAAAAGGCACAATGCCGACTTCAGTACAAGAGGACTGACACTCTAACTTTCTATGATTCAAACCTCTCCTGTGAGTCCCGTTTTAGATTCCGACGCTTCACTCCAGGTTCACTGTATCCTTTGGACCTTCTTATTGACAATGAAACACAGAAATTGCATCCGATTTTAATACCAAAGGCACAATGCCGACTTAAGTACAAGAGAACTGACACTCCAACTTTCTACGATTTGAACCTCTCCTGTGAGTCCAGTTTTAGATTCCGATGCTTCACTTCAGGTTTACTGTATACCATGGACAATCTTATTGACGATGAAACACAGAAATTGCATCCGAATTTAATACAAAAGGCACAATGCCGACTTCAGTACAAGAGGACTGACACTCTATCTTTCTATGATTTAAACCTATCCTGTGAGTCCCGTTTTAGATTCCGACGCTTCACTTCAGGTTCACTATATCCCTTGGACCTTCGTACTGAAAATGAAACACAGAAATTGCATCCGAATTTAATACCAAAGGCACAATGCCGACTTAAGTACAAGAGAACTGACACTCTAACTTTCTACGATTTGATCCTCTCCTGTGAGTCCAGTTTTAGATTCCGATGCTTCACTTCAGGTTTACTGTATACCATGGACAATCTTATTGACGATGAAACACAGAAATTGCATCGGAATTAAATTCAAAAGCCACAATGCCGACTTAAGTACAAGAGGACTGACACTCTAACTTTCTATGATTTGTACCTCTCCTGTGAGTCCAGTTTTTGATACCGATGCTTCACTTCAGGGTTACTGTATCCCTTGGACCTTCTTATTGACGATGAAACACAGAAATTGCATCCGAATTTAATACAAAAGGCACAATGCCGACTTAAGTACAAGAGGACTGACACTCTAACTTTCTATGATTTGCACCTCTCCTGTGAGTCCAGTTTTAGATTCCGATGCTTCTCTACAGCGTTACTGTATCCCTTATATCTTCTTATTGACGATGAAACACAGAAATTGCATACGAATTTAAGACAAAAGGCACAATGCCGACTTCAGTACAAGAGGACTGACACTCTAACTTTCTATGATTTGAACCTCTCCTCTGAGTCCAGTTTTAGATTCCGATGCTTCACTTCAGGTTTACTGTATACCCCGGAACTTCTTATTGACGATGAAACACAGAAATTGCATCCGAATTTAGTACAAAAGCACAATGCCGACTTAGGTACAAGAGGACTGACACTCACACTTTCTATGATTTGAACCTCTCCTGTGAGTCCAGTTTTAGATTCAGATTCTTCACTTCAGGTTTACTGTATACCTTGGACCTTCTTATTGACGATAAAACCCAGAAATAGCATTCGAATTTAATACAAAAGGCACAATGCCGACTTAAGTACAAGAGGTCTGGCACTCACACTTTCTATGATTTGAACCTCTCCTGTGAGTCCAGTTCTAGATTCCGATGCTTCACTTCAGGTTCACTGCATACCTTGGACCTTCTTATTGACGATGAAACACAGAAATTGCACCCGAATTTAATACAAACGGCACAATGCCGACTTAAGTACAAGAGAACTGACACTCTAACTTACTATGATTTGAACCTCTCCAGTGAGTCCAGTTTTAGATTCCGATGCTTCATTTCCGGTTTACTGTATAACTTCGACCATCCTATTGACGATGAAACACAGAAATTGCATCCGAATTTAATACAAAAGGCACAATGCCGACTTAAGTACAAGACGACTGACACTCTAACTTTCTATGATTTGAACCTCTCCTGTGAGTCCAGTTTTAGATTCCGATGCTTCACTTCAGGTTTACTGTATCCCTTGGACCATCTCATTGACGATGAAACACAGAAATTGCGTCCGAATTGAATACAAAAGGCAAAATGACTACTTAAGTACAAGAGGTCTGACACTCTAAATTTCTATGATTTGAACCTCTCCTGTGAGTCCAGTTTTAGATTCCGATGCTTCACTTCAGGTTTACTGTATCCCTTGGACCTTCTTATTGACGATGAAACACAGAAATTGCATCCGAATTTAATACAAAAGGCACAATGCCGACTTAAGTACAAGAGGACTGACACTACAACTTTCTATGATTTGAACCTCTCCTGTGAGTCCAGTTTTAGATTCTGATGCTTCACTTCAGGTTTACCTTCTTATTGACGATGAAACACAGAAATTGCATCCGAATTTAATACAAAAGGCACAATGCCGACTTAAGTACAAGAGGACTGACAATCTCACTTTCTATGATTTGAACCTCTCCTGTGAGTCCAGTTTTAGATTGCGATGCTCACTTCAGGGTTACTGTATCCCTTGGACCTTCTTATTGACGGTGAAACACAGAAATTGCATACGAATTTAATACAAAAGGCACAATGCCGACTTAAGTACAAGAGGACTGACACTCTAACTCTCTATGAATTGAACCTCAACTGTGAATCAGTTTTAGATTCCGATGCTTCACTTCAGGTTTACTGTATACCCCGGAACTTCTTATTGACGATGAAACACAGTAATTGCATCCGAATTTAGTACAAAAGGCACAATGCCGACTTAGGTACAAGAGGACTGACACTCTAACTTTCTTTGATTTGAACCTCTCCTGTGAGTCCAGTTTTAGATTCCGATTCTTCACTTCAGGTTTACTGTAAACCTCGGAACTTCTTATTGACGATGAAACACAGAAATTGCATCGGAAATAAATTCAAAAGGAACAATGCCGACTTAAGTACAAGAGGAGTGATACTATAACTTTCTATGATTTGAACCACTCCTGTGAGTCAAGTTTTAGATTCCGATGCCTCACTTCAGGTTTACTGCATCCCTTGGACCTTCTTATTGACGATGAAACACAGATATTGCATCCGAATTTAATACAAAAGACACAATGCCGACTTAAGTACAAGAGGGCTGACACTCTAACTTTCTATGATTTGAACCTATCCTGTGAGTCCAGTTTTAGATTCCGATGCTTCCCTTCAGGTTTACTGTATTCCTTGGACCTTCTTATTGACGATGAAACACAGAAACTGCATCCGAAATTAATACAAAAGGCACAATGCCGACTTAAGAACGAGAGGACTGACACTCACACTTTCTATGATTTGAACCTCTCCTGTGAGTCCAGTTTTAGATTCCGATTCTTCACTTCAGGTTTACTGTATACCTTGGACCTTCTTATTGACGATAAAACACAGAAATAGCATCCGAATTTAATACAAAAGGCACAATGCCGACTTAAGTACAAGAGGACTGACACTCACAATTTCTGTGATTTAAACCTCTCCTGTGAGTCCAGTTTTAGATTCCGATGCTCCACTTCAGGTTTACTGTATACCTTGGACCTTCTTATTGACGATGAAACACAGAAATTGCATCCGAATATAATACAAAAGGAACAACGCCGACTTAAGTACAAGAGAACTGACACTCTAACTTTCTATGATTTGAACCTCTCCTGTGAATCCAGTTTTAGATTCCGATGCTTCATCTCCGGTTTACTGTATACCTTCGACCTTCCTATCGACGATGAAACACAGAAATTGCATCCGAATTTAATACAAAGTAACAATGCCGACTTAAGTACAAGACGACTGACACTCTAACTTCCTATGATTTGAACCTCTCCTGTGAGTCCAGTTTTAGATTCCGATGCGACACTTCAGGTTTACTGTATCCCTTGGACCATCTTATTGACGATGAAACACAGAAATTGCATCCGAATTTAATACAAAAGGCACAATGCCGACTTCAGTACAAGAGGACTGACACTCTAACTTTCTATGATTCAAACCTCTCCTGTGAGTCCCGTTTTAGATTCCGACGCTTCACTCCAGGTTCACTGTATCCTTTGGACCTTCTTATTGACAATGAAACACAGAAATTGCATCCGATTTTAATACCAAAGGCACAATGCCGACTTAAGTACAAGAGAACTGACACTCCAACTTTCTACGATTTGAACCTCTCCTGTGAGTCCAGTTTTAGATTCCGATGCTTCACTTCAGGTTTACTGTATACCATGGACAATCTTATTGACGATGAAACACAGAAATTGCATCGGAATTAAATTCAAAAGGCACAATGCCGACTTAAGTACAAGAGGACTGTCACTCTAACTTTCTATGATTTGCACCTCTCCTGTGAGTCCAGTTTTAGATTCCGATGCTTCACTTCAGCGTTACTGTATCCCTTGGATTTTCTTATTGACGATGAAACACAGAAATTGCATACGAATTTAATACAAAAGGCACAATGGCGACTTCAGCACAAAAGGACTGACACTCTATTTTTCTATGATTTGAACCTCTCCTCTGAGTCCAGTTTTAGATTCCGATGCTTCACTTCAGGTTTACTGTATACCCCCGAACTTCTTATTGACGATCAAACACAGAAATTGCACCCGAATTTAATACAAATGGCACAATGCCGACTTAAGTACAAGACGACTGACACTCTAACTTTCTATGATTTGAACCTCTCCCGTGAGTCCAGTTTTAGATTCCAATGCTTCACTTCAGGTTTACTGTATCCCTTAGACCATCTAATTGACGACGAAACACAGAAATTGCATTCGAATTGAATACAAAAGGCAAAATGACTACTTAAGTACAAGAGGTCTGACACTCCAAATTTCTATGATTTGAACCTCTCCTGTGAGTCCAGTTTTAGATTCCGATGCTTCACTTCAGGTTTACTGCATCCCTTGGACCTTCTTATTGACGATGAAACACAGAAATTGCATCTGAATTTAATACAAAAGGCACAATGCCGACTTAAGTAAAAGAGGACTGACACTATAACTTTCTATGATTTGAACCTCTCCTGTGAGTCCAGTTTTAGATTCCGATGCTTCACTTCAGGTTTACCTTCTTATTGACGATGAAACAAAGAAATTGCATCCGAATTTAATACAAAAGGCACAATGCCGACTTAAGTCAAAGAGGACTGAAACTCTAACTTTCTATGATTTGAAGCTCTCCTGTGAGTCCAGTTTTAGATTCCGATTCTTCACTTCAGGTTTACTGTATACCTCGGAACTTCTTATTGACGATGAAACACAGAAATTGCATCGGAAATAAATTCAAAAGGCACAATGCCGACTTAAGTACAAGAGGACTGACACTATAACTTTCTATGATTTGAACCTCTCCTGTGAGTCCAGTCTGAGAATCCGATGCCTTACTTCAGGTTTACTGCATCCCTTGGACCTTCTTATTGACGATGAAACACAGAAATTGCATCCGAATTTATTACAAAAGGCACAATGCCGACTTAAGTACAAGAGGACTGACACTATAACTTTCTTATGATTTGAACCTCTCCTGTGAGTCCAGTTTTAGATTCCGATGCTTCACTTCAGGTTTACCTTCTTATTGACGATGAAACACAGAAATTGCATCCGAATTTAATACAAAAGGCACAATGCCGACTTAAGTACAAGAGGACTGACACTCTCACTTTCTATGATTTGAACCTCTCCTGTGAGTCCAGTTTTAGATTGCGATGCTCACTTCAGGGTTACTGTATCTCTTGGACCTTCTTATTGACGATGAAACACAGAAATTGCATACGAATTTAATACAAAAGGCACAATGCCGACTTAAGTACAAGAGGACTGACACTCTTACTCTCTATGATTTGAACCTATCCTGTGAGTCCAGTTTTAGATTCCGATGCGTCACTTCAGGTTTACTGTATTCCTTGGACCTTCTTATTGACGATGAAACACAGAAATTGCATCCGAAATTAATACAAAATGCACAATGCCGACTTAAGAACAAGAGGACTGACACTCACACTTTCTATGATTTGAACCTCTCCTGTGAGTCCAGTTATAGATTCCGATTCTGCACTTCAGGTTTACTGTATACCTTGGACCTTCTTATTGACGATAAAACACAGAAATAGCATCCGAATTTAATACAAAAGGCACAATGCCGACTTAAGTACAAGAGAACTGACACTCTAACTTTCTATGATTAGAACCTCTCCTGTGAATCCAGTTTTAGATTCCGATGCTTCATTTCCGGTTTACTGTATACCTTCGACCTTCCTATTGACGATGAAACACAGAAATTGCATCCGAATTTAATACAAAAGGAACAATGCCGACTTAAGTACAAGACGACTGACAGTCTAACTTTCTGTGATTTGAACCTCTCCTGTGAGTCCAGTTTTAGATTCCGATGCTACACTTCAGGTTTACTGTATCCCTTGGACCATCTTATTGACGATGAAACACAGAAATTGCATCCGAATTTAATACAAAAGGCACAATGCCGACTTCAGTACAAGAGGACTGACACTCTAACTTTCTATGATTTGTACCTCTCCTGTGAGTCCAGTTTTAGATACCGATGCTTCACTTCAGGGGTACTGTATCCCTTGGACCTTCTTATTGACGATGAAACACAGAAATTGCATGCGAATTTAATACAAAAGGCACAATGCCGACTTAAGTACAAGAGGACTGACACTCTAACTTTCTATGATTTGCACCTCTCCTGTGAGTCCAGTTTTAGATTCCGATGCTTCACTTCAGCGTTACTGTATCCCTTGGATCTTCTTATTGACGATGAAACACCGAAATTGCATCCAAATTTAATACAAAAGGCACACTGCCGACTTCAGTACAAGAGGATTGACACTCTAACTTTCTATAATTTGAACCTCTCCTATGAGTCCAGTTTTAGGTTCCGATGCTTCACTTCAGGTTTACTGTATACCCCGGAACTTCTTATTGACGATGAAACACAGAAATTGCATCCGAATTCAGTACAAAAGGCACAATGCCGATTTGGGTACAAGAGGACTGACACTCACACTTTCTATGATTTGAACCTCTCCTGTGAGTCCAGTTTTAGATTCCGATTCTTCACTTCAGGTTTACTGTATACCTTGAACCTTCTTATTGACGATAAAACCCAGAAATAGCATCCGAATTAAATACAAAAGGCACAATGCCGACTTAAGTACAAGAGGACTGGCACTCACACTTTCTATGATTTGAACCTCTCCTGTGAGTCCAGTTTTAGATTCCTATGCTTCACTTCAGGTTAACTGCATACCTTGGACCTTCTTATTGACGATGAAACACAGAAATTGCACCCGAATTTAATACAAGTGGCACAATGCCGACTTAAGTACAAGAGAATTGACACTCTAACTTACTATGATTTGAACCTCTCCTGTGAGTCCAGTTTTAGATTCCGATGCTTCATTTCCGGTTTACTGTATACCTTCGACCACCCTATTGACGATGAAACACAGAAATTGCATCCGAATTTAATACAAAAGGAACAATGCCGACTTAAGTACAAGACGACTAACACTCTAACTTTCTATGATTTGAACCTCTCCCGTGAGTCCAGTTTTAGATTCCGATGCTTCACTTCAGGTTTACTGTATCCCTTGGACCATCTTATTGACGATGAAACACAGAAATTGCATCCGAATTGAATACAAAAGGCAAAATGACTACTTAACTACAAGAGGCCTGGCACTCTAAATTTCTATGATTTGAACATCTCCTGTGAGTCCAGTTTTAGATTCTGATGCTTCACTTCAGGTTTACGGTATCCCTTGGACCTTCTTATTGACGATGAATCATAGAAATTGCATCCGAATTTAATACAAAAGGCACAAGGCCGACTTAAGTACAAGAGGACTGACACTATAACTTTCTATGATTTGAACCTCTCCTGTGAGTCCAGTTTTAGATTCCGATGCTTCACTTTAGGTTTACCTTCTTATTGACGATGAAACACAGAAATTGCATCCGAATTTAATACAAAAGGCACAATTCCGACTTAAGTACAAGAGGACTGACACTCTCACTTTCTATGATTTGAACCTCTCCTGTGATTCCAGTTTTAGATTACGATGCTCACTTCAGGGTTACTGTATCCCTTGGACCTTCTTAATGACGATGAAACACAGAAATTGCATGCGAATTTAATACAAAAGGCCCAATGCCGACTTAAGTACAAGAGGACTGACGCTCTAGGTCTCTATGATTTGAACCTCTCCTGTGAATCAGTTTTAGATTCCGAATGCTTCACTGCAGGTTTCCTGTATACCTTGGACCTTCTTATTGACGATGAAACACAGAAATTGCATCCGAATTTAATACAAAAGCCACAATGCCGACTTAAGTCAAAGAGGACTGAAACTCTAACTTTCTATGATTTGAACCTCTCCTGTGAGTCCAGTTTTAGATTCCGATTCTTCACTTCAGGTTTACTGTATACCTCGGAACTTCTTATTGACGATGAAACACAGAAATTGCATCGGAAATAAATTCAAAAGGCACAATGCCGACTTAAGTACAAGAGGACTGACACTATAACTTTCTATGATTTGAACCTCTCCTGTGAGTCCAGTCTGAGAATCCGATGCCTTACTTCAGGTTTACTGCATCCCTTGGACCTTCTTATTGACGATGAAACACAGAAATTGCATCCGAATTTATTACAAAAGGCAGAATGCCGACTTAAGTACAAGAGGACTGACACTATAACTTTCTATGATTTGAACCTCTCCTGTGAGTCCAGTTTTAGATTCCGATGCTTCACTTCAGGTTTACCTTCTTATTGACGATGAAACACAGAAATTGCATCCGAATTTAATACAAAAGGCACAATGCCGACTTAAGTACAAGAGGACTGACACTCTAACTTTCTATGATTTGAACCTCTCCCGTGAGTCCAGTTTTAGATTCCAATGCTTCACTTCAGGTTTACTGTATCCCTTGGACCATCTAATTGACGACGAAACACAGAAATTGCATTCGAATTGAATACAAAAGGCAAAATGACTACTTAAGTACAAGAGGTCTGACACTCCAAATTTCTATGATTTGAACCTCTCCTGTGAGTCCAGTTTTAGATTCCGATGCTTCACTTCAGGTTTACTGCATCCCTTGGACCTTCTTATTGACGATGAAACACAGAAATTGCATCTGAATTTAATACAAAAGGCACAATGCCGACTTAAGTACAAGAGGAATGACACTATAACTTTCTATGATTTGAACCTCTCCTGTGAGTCCAGTTTTAGATTCCGATGCTTCACTTCAGGTTTACCTTCTTATTGACGATGAAACAAAGAAATTGCATCCGAATTTAATACAAAAGGCACAATGCCGACTTAAGTCAAAGAGGACTGAAACTCTAACTTTCTATGATTTGAACCTCTCCTGTGAGTCCAGTTTTAGATTCCGATTCTTCACTTCAGGTTTACTGTATACCTCGGAACTTCTTATTGACGATGAAACACAGAAATTGCATCGGAAATAAATTCAAAAGGCACAATGCCGACTTAAGTACAAGAGGACTGACACTATAACTTTCTATGATTTGAACCTCTCCTGTGAGTCCAGTCTGAGAATCCGATGCCTTACTTCAGGTTTACTGCATCCCTTGGACCTTCTTATTGACGATGAAACACAGAAATTGCATCCGAATTTATTACAAAAGGCACAATGCCGACTTAAGTACAAGAGGACTGACACTATAACTTTCTATGATTTGAACCTCTCCTGTGAGTCCAGTTTTAGATTCCGATGCTTCACTTCAGGTTTACCTTCTTATTGACGATGAAACACAGAAATTGCATCCGAATTTAATACAAAAGGCACAATGCCGACTTAAGTACAAGAGGACTGACACTCTCACTTTCTATGATTTGAACCTCTCCTGTGAGTCCAGTTTTAGATTGCGATGCTCACTTCAGGGTTACTGTATCTCTTGGACCTTCTTATTGACGATGAAACACAGAAATTGCATACGAATTTAATACAAAAGGCACAATGCCGACTTAAGTACAAGAGGACTGACACTCTTACTCTCTATGATTTGAACCTATCCTGTGAGTCCAGTTTTAGATTCCGATGCGTCACTTCAGGTTTACTGTATTCCTTGGACCTTCTTATTGACGATGAAACACAGAAATTGCATCCGAAATTAATACAAAATGCACAATGCCGACTTAAGAACAAGAGGACTGACACTCACACTTTCTATGATTTGAACCTCTCCTGTGAGTCCAGTTATAGATTCCGATTCTGCACTTCAGGTTTACTGTATACCTTGGACCTTCTTATTGACGATAAAACACAGAAATAGCATCCGAATTTAATACAAAAGGCACAATGCCGACTTAAGTACAAGAGAACTGACACTCTAACTTTCTATGATTAGAACCTCTCCTGTGAATCCAGTTTTAGATTCCGATGCTTCATTTCCGGTTTACTGTATACCTTCGACCTTCCTATTGACGATGAAACACAGAAATTGCATCCGAATTTAATACAAAAGGAACAATGCCGACTTAAGTACAAGACGACTGACAGTCTAACTTTCTGTGATTTGAACCTCTCCTGTGAGTCCAGTTTTAGATTCCGATGCTACACTTCAGGTTTACTGTATCCCTTGGACCATCTTATTGACGATGAAACACAGAAATTGCATCCGAATTTAATACAAAAGGCACAATGCCGACTTCAGTACAAGAGGACTGACACTCGAACTTTCTATGATTTGTACCTCTCCTGTGAGTCCAGTTTTAGATACCGATGCTTCACTTCAGGGGTACTGTATCCCTTGGACCTTCTTATTGACGATGAAACACAGAAATTGCATGCGAATTTAATACAAAAGGCACAATGCCGACTTAAGTACAAGAGGACTGACACTCTAACTTTCTATGATTTGCACCTCTCCTGTGAGTCCAGTTTTAGATTCCGATGCTTCACTTCAGCGTTACTGTATCCCTTGGATCTTCTTATTGACGATGAAACACCGAAATTGCATCCAAATTTAATACAAAAGGCACACTGCCGACTTCAGTACAATAGGATTGACACTCTAACTTTCTATGATTTGAACCTCTCCTATGAGTCCAGTTTTAGGTTCCGATGCTTCACTTCAGGTTTACTGTATACCCCGGAACTTCTTATTGACGATGAAACACAGAAATTGCATCCGAATTCAGTACAAAAGGCACAATGCCGATTTGGGTACAAGAGGACTGACACTCACACTTTCTATGATTTGAACCTCTCCTGTGAGTCCAGTTTTAGATTCCGATTCTTCACTTCAGGTTTACTGTATACCTTGAACCTTCCTATTGACGATAAAACCCAGAAATAGCATCCGAATTAAATACAAAAGGCACAATGCCGACTTAAGTACAAGAGGACTGGCACTCACACTTTCTATGATTTGAACCTCTCCTGTGAGTCCAGTTTTAGATTCCTATGCTTCACTTCAGGTTTACTGTATCCCTTGGACCATCTTATTGACGATGAAACACAGAAATTGCATCCGAATTTAATACAAAAGGCACAATGCCGACTTCAGTACAAGAGGACTGACACTCTAACTTTCTATGATTTGTACCTCTCCTGTGAGTCCAGTTTTAGATACCGATGCTTCACTTCAGGGGTACTGTATCCCTTGGACCTTCTTATTGACGATGAAACACAGAAATTGCATGCGAATTTAATACAAAAGGCACAATGCCGACTTAAGTACAAGAGGACTGACACTCTAACTTTCTATGATTTGCACCTCTCCTGTGAGTCCAGTTTTAGATTCCGATGCTTCACTTCAGCGTTACTGTATCCCTTGGATCTTCTTATTGACGATGAAACACCGAAATTGCATCCAAATTTAATACAAAAGGCACACTGCCGACTTCAGTACAAGAGGATTGACACTCTAACTTTCTATGATTTGAACCTCTCCTATGAGTCCAGTTTTAGGTTCCGATGCTTCACTTCAGGTTTACTGTATACCCCGGAACTTCTTATTGACGATGAAACACAGAAATTGCATCCGAATTCAGTACAAAAGGCACAATGCCGATTTGGGTACAAGAGGACTGACACTCACACTTTCTATGATTTGAACCTCTCCTGTGAGTCCAGTTTTAGATTCCGATTCTTCACTTCAGGTTTACTGTATACCTTGAACCTTCTTATTGACGATAAAACCCAGAAATAGCATCCGAATTAAATACAAAAGGCACAATGCCGACTTAAGTACAAGAGGACTGGCACTCACACTTTCTATGATTTGAACCTCTCCTGTGAGTCCAGTTTTAGATTCCGATGCTTCATTTCCGGTTTACTGTATACCTTCGACCATCCTATTGACGATGAAACACAGAAATTGCATCCGAATTTAATACAAAAGGAACAATGCCGACTTAAGTACAAGACGACTGACACTCTAACTTTCTATGATTTGAACCTCTCCCGTGAGTCCAGTTTTAGATTCCGATGCTTCACTTCAGGTTTACTGTATCCCTTGGACCATCTTATTGACGATGAAACACAGATTGCATCCGAATTGAATACAAAAGGCAAAATGACTACTTAACTACAAGAGGTCTGGCACTCTAAATTTCTATGATTTGAACATCTCCTGTGAGTCCAGTTTTAGATTCTGATGCTTCACTTCAGGTTTACGGTATCCCTTGGACCTTCTTATTGACGATGAATCATAGAAATTGCATCCGAATTTAATACAAAAGGCACAATGCCGACTTAAGTACAAGAGGACTGACACTATAACTTTCTATGATTTGAACCTCTCCTGTGAGTCCAGTTTTAGATTCCGATGCTTCACTTTAGGTTTACCTTCTTATTGACGATGAAACACAGAAATTGCATCCGAATTTAATACAAAAGGCACAATTCCGACTTAAGTACAAGAGGACTGACACTCTCACTTTCTATGATTTGAACCTCTCCTGTGATTCCAGTTTTAGATTACGATGCTCACTTCAGGGTTACTGTATCCCTTGGACCTTCTTAATGACGATGAAACACAGAAATTGCATGCGAATTTCATACAAAAGGCCCAATGCCGACTTAAGTACAAGAGGACTGACACTCTAGGTCTCTATGATTTGAACCTCTCCTGTGAATCAGTTTTAGATTCCGAATGCTTCACTGCAGGTTTCCTGTATACCTTGGACCTTCTTATTGACGATGAAACACAGAAATTGCATCCGAATTTAATACAAAAGCCACAATGCCGACTTAAGTCAAAGAAGACTGAAACTCTAACTTTCTATGATTTGAACCTCTCCTGTGAGTCCAGTTTTAGATTCCGATTCTTCACTTCAGGTTTACTGTATACCTCGGAACTTCTTATTGACGATGAAACACAGAAATTGCATCGGAAATAAATTCAAAAGGCACGATGCCGACTTAAGTACAAGAGGACTGACACTATAACTTTCTATGATTTGAACCTCTCCTGTGAGTCCAGTCTGAGAATCCGATGCCTTACTTCAGGTTTACTGCATCCCTTGGACCTTCTTATTGACGATGAAACACAGAAATTGCATCCGAATTTATTACAAAAGGCACAATGCCGACTTAAGTACAAGAGGACTGACACTATAACTTTCTATGATTTGAACCTCTCCTGTGAGTCCAGTTTTAGATTCCGATGCTTCACTTCAGGTTTACCTTCTTATTGACGATGAAACACAGAAATTGCATCCGAATTTAATACAAAAGGCACAATGCCGACTTAAGTACAAGAGGACTGACACTCTAACTTTCTATGATTTGAACCTCTCCCGTGAGTCCAGTTTTAGATTCCAATGCTTCACTTCAGGTTTACTGTATCCCTTGGACCATCTAATTGACGACGAAACACAGAAATTGCATTCGAATTGAATACAAAAGGCAAAATGACTACTTAAGTACAAGAGGTCTGACACTCCAAATTTCTATGATTTGAACCCCTCCTGTGAGTCCAGTTTTAGATTCCGATGCTTCACTTCAGGTTTACTGCATCCCTTGGACCTTCTTATTGACGATGAAACACAGAAATTGCATCTGAATTTAATACAAAAGGCACAATGCACACTTAAGTACAAGAGGACTGACACTATATCTTTCTATGATTTGAACCTCTCCTGTGAGTCCAGTTTTAGATTCCGATGCTTCACTTCAGGTTTACCTTCTTATTGACGATGAAACAAAGAAATTGCATCCGAATTTAATACAAGAGGCACAATGCCGACTTAAGTCAAAGAGGACTGAAACTCTAACTTTCTATGATTTGAACCTCTCCTGTGAGTCCAGTTTTAGATTCCGATTCTTCACTTCAGGTTTACTGTATACCTCGGAACTTCTTATTGACGATGAAACACAGAAATTGCATCGGAAATAAATTCAAAAGGCACAATGCCGACTTAAGTACAAGAGGACTGACACTATAACTTTCTATGATTTGAACCTCTCCTGTGAGTCCAGTCTGAGAATCCGATGCCTTACTTCAGGTTTACTGCATCCCTTGGACCTTCTTATTGACGATGAAACACAGAAATGGCATCCGAATTTATTACAAAAGGCACAATGCCGACTTAAGTACAAGAGGACTGACACTATAACTTTCTATGATTTGAACCTCTCCTGTGAGTCCAGTTTTAGATTCCGATGCTTCACTTCAGGTTTACCTTCTTATTGACGATGAAACACAGAAATTGCATCCGAATTTAATACAAAAGGCACAATGCCGACTTAAGTACAAGAGGACTGACACTCTCACTTTCTATGATTTGAACCTCTCCTGTGAGTCCAGTTTCAGATTGCGATGCTCACTTCAGGGTTACTGTATCTCTTGGACCTTCTTATTGACGATGAAACACAGAAATTGCATACGAATTTAATACAAAAGGCACAATGCCGACTTAAGTACAAGAGGACTGACACTCTTACTCTCTATGATTTGAACCTATCCTGTGAGTCCAGTTTTAGATTCCGATGCGTCACTTCAGGTTTACTGTATTCCTTGGACTTTCTTATTGACGATGAAACACAGAAATTGCATCCGAAATTAATACAAAATGCACAATGCCGACTTAAGAACAAGAGGACTGACACTCACACTTTCTATGATTTGAACCTCTCCTGTGAGTCCAGTTATAGATTCCGATTCTGCACTTCAGGTTTGCTGTATACCTTGGACCTTCTTATTGACGATAAAACACAGAAATAGCATCCGAATTTAATACAAAAGGCACAATGCCGACTTAAGTACAAGAGAACTGACACTCTAACTTTCTATGATTAGAACCTCTCCTGTGAATCCAGTTTTAGATTCCGATGCTTCATTTCCGGTTTACTGTATACCTTCGACCTTCCTATTGACGATGAAACACAGAAATTGCATCCGAATTTAATACAAAAGGAACAATGCCGACTTAAGTACAAGACGACTGACAGTCTAACTTTCTGTGATTTGAACCTCTCCTGTGATTCCAGTTTTAGATTCCGATGCTACACTTCAGGTTTACTGTATCCCTTGGACCATCTTATTGACGATGAAACACAGAAATTGCATCCGAATTTAATACAAAAGGCACAATGCCGACTTCAGTACAAGAGGACTGACACTCTAACTTTCTATGATTTGTACCTCTCCTGTGAGTCCAGTTTTAGATACCGATGCTTCACCTCAGGGGTACTGTATCCCTTGGACCTTCTTATTGACGATGAAACCACAGAAATTGCATGCGAATTTAATACAAAAGGCACAATGCCGACTTAAGTACAAGAGGACTGACACTCTAACTTTCTATGATTTGCACCTCTCCTGTGAGTCCAGTTTTAGATTCCGATGCTTCACTTCAGCGTTACTGTATCCCTTGGATCTTCTTATTGACGATGAAACACCGAAATTGCATCCAAATTTAATACAAAAGGCACACTGCCGACTTCAGTACAAGAGGATTGACACTCTAACTTTCTATGATTTGAACCTCTCCTATGAGTCCAGTTTTAGGTTCCGATGCTTCACTTCAGGTTTACTGTATACCCCGGAACTTCTTATTGACGATGAAACACAGAAATTGCATCCGAATTCAGTACAAAAGGCACAATGCCGATTTGGGTACAAGAGGACTGACACTCACACTTTCTATGATTTGAACCTCTCCTGTGAGTCCAGTTTTAGATTCCGATTCTTCACTTCAGGTTTACTGTATACCTTGAACCTTCTTATTGACGATAAAACCCAGAAATAGCATCCGAATTAAATACAAAAGGCACAATGCCGACTTAAGTACAAGAGGACTGGCACTCACACTTTCTATGATTTGAACCTCTCCTGTGAGTCCAGTTTTAGATTCCTATGCTTCACTTCAGGTTCACTGCATACCTTGGACCTTCTTATTGACGATGAAACACAGAAATTGCACCCGAATTTAATACAAGTGGCACAATGCCGACTTAAGTACAAGAGAATTGACACTCTAACTTACTATGATTTGAACCTCTCCTGTGAGTCCAGTTTTAGATTCCGATGCTTCATTTCCGGTTTACTGTATACCTTCGACCATCCTATTGACGATGAAACACAGAAATTGCATCCGAATTTAATACAAAAGGAACAATGCCGACTTAAGTACAAGACGACTGACACTCTAACTTTCTATGATTTGAACCTCTCCCGTGAGTCCAGTTTTAGATTCCGATGCTTCACTTCAGGTTTACTGTATCCCTTGGACCATCTTATTGACGATGAAACACAGAAATTGCATCCGAATTGAATACAAAAGGCAAAATGACTACTTAACTACAAGAGGTCTGGCACTCTAAATTTCTATGATTTGAACATCTCCTGTGAGTCCAGTTTTAGATTCTGATGCTTCACTTCAGGTTTACGGTATCCCTTGGACCTTCTTATTGACGATGAATCATAGAAATTGCATCCGAATTTAATACAAAAGGCACAATGCCGACTTAAGTACAAGAGGACTGACACTATAACTTTCTATGATTTGAACCTCTCCTGTGAGTCCAGTTTTAGATTCCGATGCTTCACTTTAGGTTTACCTTCTTATTGACGATGAAACACAGAAATTGCATCCGAATTTAATACAAAAGGCACAATTCCGACTTAAGTACAAGAGGACTGACAATCTCACTTTCTATGATTTGAACCTCTCCTGTGATTCCAGTTTTAGATTACGATGCTCACTTCAGGGTTACTGTATCCCTTGGACCTTCTTAATGACGGTGAAACACAGAAATTGCATGCGAATTTAATACAAAAGGCCCAATGCCGACTTAAGTACAAGAGGACTGACACTCTAGGTCTCTATGATTTGAACCTCTCCTGTGAATCAGTTTTAGATTCCGAATGCTTCACTGCAGGTTTCCTGTATACCTTGGACCTTCTTATTGACGATGAAACACAGAAATTGCATCCGAATTTAATACAAAAGCCACAATGCCGACTTAAGTACAAGAGGACTGACACTCTAACTTTCTATGATTTGAACCTCACCTGTGAGTCCAGTTTTGGATTCCGATGCTTCACTTCAGGTTTACTGTATACCTCGGAACTTCTTATTGACGATGAAACACAGAAATTGCATCGGAATTAAATTCAAAAGGCACAATGCCGACTTAAGTACAAGAGGACTGACACTTTCACTTTCTATGATTTGAAACTCTCCTGTGAGTCCAGTTTTAGATTCCGATGCTTCACTTCAGGTTTACTGTATCCCTTGGACCATATTATTGACGATGAAACACAGAAATTGCATCCGAATTGAATACAAAAGGCAAATGACTACTTAAGTACAAGAGGTCTGACACTCTAATTTTCTATGATTTGAACCTCTCCTTTGAGTCCAGTTTTAGATTCCGATGCTTCACTTCAGGTTTACTGTATCCCTTGGACCTTCTTATTGACGATGAAACACAGAAATTGCATCCGAATTTAATACAAAAGGCACAATGCCGACTTAAGTACAAGAGGTCTGCCACTATAACCTTCTATGATTTGAACCTCTCCTGTGAGTCCAATTTTTGTTTCCGATGCTTCACTTCAGGTTTACCTTCTTATTGACGGTGAAACACACAAATTGCATCCGAATTTAATACAAAAGGCACAATGCCGACTTAAGTACAAGAGGACTGACACTCTCACTTTCTGTGATTTGAACCTCTCCTGTGAGTCCAGTTTTAGATTCCGATGCTCACTTCAGGGTTACTGTATCCCTTGGACCTTCTTATTGACAATGAAACACAGAAATTGCATACGGATTTAATACAAAAGGCACAATGCCGACTTAAGTACAAGAGGACTGACACTCTAACTCTCTATGATTTGAACCTCTCCTGTGAATCAGTTTTAGATTCCGACGCTTCACTTCAGGTTTACTGTATACCTTGGACCTTCTTATTGACGATGAAACACCGAAATTGCATCCGAATTTAATACAAAAGGCACAATGCCGTCTTAAGTACAAGAGAACTGACACTCTAACTTTCTATGATTTGAACCTCTCCTGTGAGTCCAGTTGAAGATTCCGATGTTCCACTTCAGGTTTACTAAATACCTTGGACAATCTTATTGACGATAAAACACAGAAATTGCATCGGAATTAAATTCGAAAGGCACAATGCCGACTTAAGTACAAGAGGACTGACACTCTATCTTTCTATGAATTGAACCTCTGCTGTGAGTCCAGTGTTAGATTCCGATGCTTCACTTCATGGTTACTGTATCCTTTGGACCTTTATATTGACGATGAAACACAGAAATTGCATCCGAATTTAATACAAAAGGCACAATGCCGACTTAAGTACAAGAGGACTGACACTCTAACTTTCCATGATTTGCACCTCTCCTGTGAGTCCAGTTTTAGATTCCGATGCTTCACTTCAGGGTTACTGTATCCCTTGGATCTTCTTATTGACGATGAAACACAGAAATTGCTTCCGAATTTAATACAAAAGGCACAATGCCGACTTAAGTACAAGAGGACTGACACTCTCACTTTCTATGATTTGAAACTCTCCCTTGAGTCCAGTTTTAGATTCCCATGCTTTACTTCAGGTTTACTGTATCCCTTGGACCTTCATATTGACGATGAAACACAGAAATTGCATCCGAATTTAATACAAAAGGCACAATGCCGACTTAAGTACAAGAGAACTGACACTCTAACTTTCTATGATTTGAGCCTCTCCTGTGAGTCCAGTTGAAGATTCCGATGTTCCACTTCATGTTTACTAAATACCTTGGACAATCTTATTGACGATGAAACACAGAAATTGCATCGGAATTAAATTCAAAAGTCACAATGCCGACTTAAGTACAAGAGGACTGACACTCTATCTTTCTATGATTTGAACCTCTCCTGTGAGTCCAGTGTTAGATTCCGATGCTTCATTTCAGGGTTGCTGTATCCTTTGGACCTTTATATTGACGATGAAACACAGAAATTGCATCCGAATTTAATACAAAAGGCACAATGTCGACTTAAGTACAAGAGGACTGACACTCTAACTTTCTATGATTTGCACCTCTCCTGTGAGTCCAGTTTTAGATTCCGATGCTTCACTTCAGGGTTACTGTATCGCTTGGATCTTCTTATTGACGATGAAACACAGAAATTGCATCCGAATTTAATACAAAAGGCACAATGCCGACTTAAGTACAAGAGGACTGACACTCTAACTTTCTATGATTTGAACCTCTCCTGTGAGGCCAGCTTTAGACTCCGATGATTCACTTCAGGTTTACTGTATAACTCGGAACTTCTTATTGACGGTGAAACACAGAAATTGCATCCGAATTTAATACAAAAAGCACAATGTCGACTGAAGTTCAAGAGGACTGACACTCTAACTTTCTATGATTTGAACCTCACCTGTGAGGCCAGTTTTAGATTCCGATGCTTCACTTCAGGTTTACTGTATACTTCGGAACTTCTTATTGACGATGAAACACAGAAATTGCATCGGAATTAAATTCAAAAGGCACAATGCCGACTTAAGTACAAGAGGACTGACACTCTCACTTTCTATGATTTGAAACTCTCCTGTGAGTCCAGTTTTAGATTCCGATGCTTCACTTCAGGTTTACTGTATCCCTTGGACCATCTTATTGACGATGAAACACAGAAATTGCATCCGAATCGAATACAAAAGGCAAAATGACTACTTAAGTACAAGAGGTCTGACACTCTAAATTTCTATGATTTGAACCTCTCCTTTGAGTCCAGTTTTAGATTCCGATGCTTCATTTCAGGTTTACTGTATCCCTTGGACCTTCTTATTGACGATGAAACACAGAAATTGCATCCGAATTTAATACAAAAGGCACAATGCCGACTTAAGTACAAGAGGACTGACACTCTAACTTTCCATGATTTGCACCTCTCCTGTGAGTCCAGTTTTAGATTCCGATGCTTCACTTCAGGGTTACTGTATCCCTTGGATCTTCTTATTGACGATGAAACACAGAAATTGCTTCCGAATTTAATACAAAAGGCACAATGCCGACTTAAGTACAAGATGACTGACACTCTAACTTTCTATGATTTGAACCTCTCCTGTGAGTCCAGTTTTAGATTCCGATGCTTCATTTTCGGTTTAATGTATACCTTCGACCTTCCTATTGACGATGAAACACAGAAATTGCATCCGATTTTAATACAAAAGGCACAATGCCGACTTAAGTACAAGAGGACTGACACTCTAACTTTCTATGATTTGAACCTCTCCTGTGAGTCCAGTTGAAGATTCCGATGTTCCACTTCAGGTTTACTAAATACCTTGGATAATCTTATTGACGATGAAACACAGAAATTGCATCGCAATTAAATTCAAACGGCACAATGCCGACTTAAGTACAAGAGGACTGACACTCTCACTTTCTATGATTTGAAACTCTCCTGTGAGTCCAGTTTTAGATTCCGATGCTTTACTTCAGGTTTACTGTATCCCTTGGACCTTCTTATTGACGATGAAACACAGAAATTGCATCCGAATTTAATACAAAAGGCACAATGCCGACTTAAGTACAAGAGGACTGACACTCTAACTCACTATGATTTGAACCTCTCCTGTGAATCAGTTTTAGATTCCGATGCCTCACTTCAGGTTTACTGTATATCTTGGACCTTCTTATTGACGATGAAACACAGAAATTGCATCCGAAATTTATACAAAAGGCACAATGCCGACTTAAGTACAAGAGAACTGACACTCTAACTTTCTATGATTTGAACCTCTCCTGTGAGTCCAGTTTTAGATTCCGATGCTTCATTTTCGGTTTAATGTATACCTTCGACCTTCCTATTGACGATGAAACACAGGAATTGCATCCGATTTTAATACAAAAGGCACAATGCCGACTTAAGTACAAGAGAAATGACACTCTAACTTTCTATGATTTGAGCCTCTCCTGAGAGTCCAGTTGAAGATTCCGATGTTCCACTTCATGTTTACTAAATACCTTGGACAATCTTATTGACGATGAAACACAGAAATTGCATCGGAATTAAATTCAAAAGTCACAATGCCGACTTAAGTACAAGAGGACTGACACTCTATCTTTCTATGATTTGAACCTCTCCTGTGAGTCCAGTGTTAGATTCCGATGCTTCATTTCATGGTTACTGTATCCTTTGGACCTTTATATTGACGATGAAACACAGAAATTGCATCCGAACTTAATACAAAAGGCACAATGCCGACTTAAGTACAAGAGGACTTACACTATAACTTTCTATGATTTGCACCTCTCCTGTGAGTCCAGTTTTAGATTCCGATGCTTCACTTCAGGGTTACTGTATCCCTTGGATCTTCTTATTGACGATGAAACACAGAAATTGCTTCCGAATTTAATACAAAAGGCACAATGCCGACTTAAGTACAAGAGGACTGACACTCTAACTTTCTACGATTTGACCCTCTCCTGTGAGGCCAGCTTTAGATTCCGATGATTCACTTCAGGTTTACTGTATACCTCGGAACTTCTTATTGACGATGAAACACAGAAATTGCATCCGAATTAAATACAAAAAGCACAATGTCGACTGAAGTACAAGAGGACTGACACTCTAACTTTCTATGATTTGAACCTCACCTGTGAGTCCAGTTTTAGATTCCGATGCTTCACTTCAGGTTTACTGTATACCTCGGAACTTCTTATTGACGATGAAACACAGAAATTGCATCGGAATTAAATTCAAAAGGCACAATGCCGACTTAAGTACAAGAGTACTGACACTCTCACTTTCTATGATTTGAAACTCTCCTGTGAGTCCAGTTTTAGATTCCGATGCTTCACTTCAGGTTTACTGTATCCCTTGGACCATCTTATTGACGATGAAACACAGAAATTACATCCGAATTGAATACAAAAGGCAAAATGACTGCTTAAGTACAAGAGGTCTGACACTCTAAATTTCTATGATTTGAACCTCTCCTTTGAGTCCAGTTTTAGATTCCGATGCCTCATTTCAGGTTTACTGTATCCCTTGGACCTTCTTATTGACGATGAAACACAGAAATTGCATCCGAATTTAATACGAAAGGCACAATGCCGACTTAAGTACAAGAGGACTGACCACTATAACCTTGTATGATTTGAACCTCTCCTGTGAGTCCAGTTTTAGATTCCGATGCTTCATTTTCGGTTTAATGTATACCTTCGACCTTCCTATTGATGATGAAACACAGAAATTGCATCCGATTTTAATACAAAACGCACAATGCCGACTTAAGTACAAGAGGACTGACACTCTATCTTTCTATGATTTGAACCTCTCTGTGAGTCCAGTGTTAGATTCCGATGCTTCACTTCATGGTTACTGTATCCTTTGGACCTTTATATTGACGATGAAACACAGAAATTGCATCCGAATTTAATACAAAAGGCACAATGCCGAAATAAGTACAAGCGACTGGCACTCTAACTTTCTATGATTTGCACCTCTCCTGTGAGTCCAGTTTTAGATTGCGATGCTTCACTTCAGGGTTACTGTATCCTTGGATCTTCTTATTGACGATGAAACACAGAAATTGCTTCCGAATTAATAAAAAAGGCACAATGCCGCCTTAAGTACAAGAGGACTGACACTCTAACTTTCCATGATTTGCACCTATCCTGTGAGTCCAGTTTTAGATTCCGATGCTTCACTTCAGGGTTACTGTATCCCTTGGATCTTCTTATTGACGATGAAACACAGAAATTGCTTCCGAATTTAATACAAAAGGCACAATGCCGACTTAAGTACAAGAGGACTGACACTCTAACTTTCTATGATTTGAACCTCTCCTGTGAGGCCAGCTTTAGATTCCGATGCTTCACTTCAGGTTTACTGTATACCTCGGAACTTCTTATTGACGGTGAAACACAGAAATTGCATCCGAATTTAATACAAAAGGCACAATGTCGACTGAAGTACAAGAGGACTGACACTCTAACTTTCTATGATTTGAACCTCACCTGTGAGTCCAGTTTTAGATTCCGATGCTTCACTTCAGGTTTACTGTATACCTCGGAACTTCTTATTGACGATGAAACACAGAAATTGCATCGGAATTAAATTCAAAAGGCACAATGCCGACTTAAGTACAAGAGGACTGACACTCTCACTTTCTATGATTTGAAACTCTCCTGTAAGTCCAGTTTTAGATTCCGATGCTTTACTTCAGGTTTACTGTATCCCTTGGACCTTCTTATTGACGATGAAACACAGAAATTGCATCCGAATTTAATACAAAAGGCACAATGCCGACTTAAGTACAAGAGGACTGACACTCTAACTCTCTAAGATTTGAACCTCTCCTGTGAATCAGTTTTAGATTCCGATGCTTCACTTCAGGTTTAATGTATACCTTGGACCTTCTTATTGACGATGAAACACAGAAATTGCATCCGAATTTTATACAAAAGGCACAATGCCGACTTAAGTACAAGAGAACTGACACTCTAACTTTCTATGATTTGAACCTCTCCTGTGAGTCCAGTTTTAGATTCCGATGCTTCATTTTCAGTTTAATGTATACCTTCGACCTTCCTATTGACGATGAAACACAGAAATTGCATCCGATTTTAATACAAAAGGCACAATGCCGACTTAAGTACAAGAGAACTGACACTCTAACTTTCTATGATTTGAGCCTCTCCTGTGAGTCCAGTTGAAGATTCCGATGTTCCACTTCATGTTTACTAAATACCTTGGACAATCTTATTGACGATGAAACACAGAAATTGCATCGGAATTAAATTCAAAAGTCACAATGCCGACTTAAGTACAAGAGGACTGACACTCTATCTTTCTATGATTTGAACCTCTCCTGTGAGTCCAGTGTTAGATTCCGATGCTTCATTTCAGGGTTACTGTATCCTTTGGACATTTATATTGACGATGAAACACAGAAATTGCATCCGAACTTAATACAAAAGGCACAATGCCGACTTAAGTACAAGAGGACTTACACTATAACTTTCTATGATTTGCACCTCTCCTGTGAGTCCAGTTTTAGATTCCGATGCTTCACTTCAGGGTTACTGTATCCCTTGGATCTTCTTATTGACGATGAAACACAGAAATTGCTTCCGAATTAAATACAAAAGGCACAATGCCGACTTAAGTACAAGAGGACTGACACTCTAACTTTCTACGATTTGAACCTCTCCTGTGAGGCCAGCTTTAGATTCCGATGATTCACTTCAGGTTTACTGTATGCCTCGGAACTTCTTATTGACGATGAAACACAGAAATTGCATCCGAATTAAATACAAAAAGCACAATGTCGACTGAAGTACAAGAGGATTGACACTCTAACTTTCTATGATTTGAACCTCACCTGTGAGTCCAGTTTTAGATTCCGATGCTTCACTTCAGGTTTACTGTATACCTCGGAACTTCTTATTGACGATGAAACACAGAAATTGCATCGGAATTAAATTCAAAAGGCACAATGCCGACTTAAGTACAAGAGTACTGACACTCTCACTTTCTATGATTTGAAACTCTCCTGTGAGTCCAGTTTTAGATTCCGATGCTTCACTTCAGGTTTACTGTATCCCTTGGACCATCTTATTGACGATGAAACACAGAAATTACATCCGAATTGAATACAAAAGGCAAAATGACTACTTAAGTACAAGAGGTCTGACACTCTAAATTTCTATGATTTGAACCTCTCCTTTGAGTCCAGTTTTAGATTCCGATGCCTCATTTCAGGTTTACTGTATCCCTTGGACCTTCTTATTGACGATGAAACACAGAAATTGCATCCGAATTTAATACAAAAGGCACAATGCCGACTTAAGTACAAGAGGACTGACACTATAACCTTGTATGATTTGAACCTCTCCTGTGAGTCCAGTTTTAGATTCCGATGCTTCATTTTCGGTTTAATGTATACCTTCGACCTTCCTATTGACCATGAAACACAGAAATTGCATCCGATTTTAATACAAAAGGCACAATGCCGACTTAAGTACAAGAGGACTGACACTCTATCTTTCTATGATTTGAACCTCTCCTGTGAGTCCAGTGTTAGATTCCGATGCTTCACTTCATGGTTACTGTATCCTTTGGACCTTTATATTGACGATGAAACACAGAAATTGCATCCGAAATTAATACAAAAGGCACAATGCCGAAATAAGTACAAGAGGACTGGCACTCTAACTTTCTATGATTTGCACCTCTCCTGTGAGTCCAGTTTTAGATTGCGATGCTTCACTTCAGGGTTACTGTATCCCTTGGATCTTCTTATTGACGATGAAACATAGAAATTGCTTCCGAATTTAATAAAAAAGGCACAATGCCGCCTTAAGTACAAGAGGACTGACACTCTAACTTTCCATGATTTGCACCTATCCTGTGAGTCCAGTTTTAGATTCCGATGCTTCACTTCAGGGTTACTGTATCCCTTGGATCTTCTTATTGACGATGAAACACAGAAATTGCTTCCGAATTTAATACAAAAGGCACAATGCCGACTTAAGTACAAGAGGACTGACACTCTAACTTTCTATGATTTGAACCTCTCCTGTGAGGCCAGCTTTAGATTCCGATGCTTCACTTCAGGTTTACTGTATACCTCGGAACTTCTTATTGACGGTGAAACACAGAAATTGCATCCGAATTTAATACAAAAGGCACAATGTCGACTGAAGTACAAGAGGACTGACACTCTAACTTTCTATGATTTGAACCTCACCTGTGAGTCCAGTTTTAGATTCCGATGCTTCACTTCAGGTTTACTGTATACCTCGGAACTTCTTATTGACGATGAAACACAGAAATTGCATCGGAATTAAATTCAAAAGGCACAATGCCGACTTAAGTACAAGAGGACTGACACTCTCACTTTCTATGATTTGAAACTCTCCTGTAAGTCCAGTTTTAGATTCCGATGCTTTACTTCAGGTTTACTGTATCCCTTGGACCTTCTTATTGACGATGAAACACAGAAATTGCATCCGAATTTAATACAAAAGGCACAATGCCGACTTAAGTACAAGAGGACTGACACTCTAACTCTCTATGATTTGAACCTCTCCTGTGAATCAGTTTTAGATTCCGATGCTTCACTTCAGGTTTAATGTATACCTTGGACCTTCTTATTGACGATGAAACACAGAAATTGCATCCGAATTTTATACAAAAGGCACAATGCCGACTTAAGTACAAGAGAACTGACACTCTAACTTTCTATGATTTGAACCTCTCCTGTGAGTCCAGTTTTAGATTCCGATGCTTCATTTTCAGTTTAATGTATACCTTCGACCTTCCTATTGACGATGAAACACAGAAATTGCATCCGATTTTAATACAAAAGGCACAATGCCGACTTAAGTACAAGAGAACTGACACTCTAACTTTCTATGATTTGAGCCTCTCCTGTGAGTCCAGTTGAAGATTCCGATGTTCCACTTCATGTTTACTAAATACCTTGGACAATCTTATTGACGATGAACCACAGAAATTGCATCGGAATTAAATTCAAAAGTCACAATGCCGACTTAAGTACAAGAGGACTGACACTCTATCTTTCTATGATTTGAACCTCTCCTGTGAGTCCAGTGTTAGATTCCGATGCTTCATTTCAGGGTTACTGTATCCTTTGGACCTTGATATTGACGATGAAACACAGAAACTGCATTCGAATTTTATACAAAAGGCACAATGCCGACTTAAGTACAAGAGGACTGACACTCTAACTTTCTATGATTTGCACCTCTCCTGTGAGTCCAGTTTTAGATTCCGATGCTTCACTTCAGGGTTACTGTATCCCTTGGATCTTCTTATTGACGATGAAACACAAAAATTGCTTCCGAAATTAATACAAAAGGCACAATGCCGACTTAAGTACAAGAGGACTGACACTCTAACTTTCTATGATTTGAACCTCTCCTGTGAGGCCAGCTTTAGATTACGATGCTTCACTTCAGGTTTACTGTATACCTCGGAGCTTCTTATTGACGATGAAACACAGAAGTTGCATCAGAATTTAATACAAAAAGCACAATGTCGACTGAAGTACAAGAGGACTGACACTCTAACTTTCTATGATTTGAACCTCACCTGTGAGTCCAGTTTTAGATTCCGATGCTTCACTTCAGGTTTACTGTATACCTCGGAACTTCTTATTGACGACGAAACACAGAAATTGCATCGGAATTAAATTCAAAAGGCACAATGCCGACTTAAGTACAAGAGGACTGACACTCTCACTTTCTATGATTTGAAACTCTCCTGTGAGTCCAGTTTTAGATTCCGATGGTTCACTTCAGGTTTACTGTATCCCTTGGACCATCTTATTGACGATGAAACACAGAAATTGCATCGGAATTAAATTCAAAAGGCACAATGCCGACTTAAGTACAAGAGGACTGACACTCTATCTTTCTATGATTTGAACCTCTCCTGTGAGTCCAGTGTTAGATTCCGATGCTTCACTACATGGTTACTGTATCCTTTGGACCTTTATATTGACGATGAAACACAGAAATTGCATCCGAATTTAATACAAAAGGCACAATGCCGACTGAAGTACAAGAGGACTGACACTCTAACTTTCTATGATTTGAACCTCTCCTGTGAGTCCAGTTTTAGATTCAGATGCTTCAATTTCGGTTTAAAGTATACCTTCGACCTTCCTATTGACGATGAAACACAGAAATTGCATCCGATTTTAATACAAAAGGCACAATGCCGACTTAAGTACAAGAGGACTGACACTCTAACTTTCTATGATTTGAACCTCTCCTGTGAGTCCAGTTGAAGATTCCGATGTTCCACTTCAGGTTTACTAAATACCTTGGACAATCTTATTGACGATAAAACGCAGAAATTGCATCGGAATTAAATTCAAAAGGCACAATGCCGACTTAAGTGCAAGAGGACTGACACTCTATCTTTCTATGATTTGAACCTCTCCTGTGAGTCCAGTGTTAGATTCCGATGCTTCACTTCATGGTTACTGTATCCTTTGGACCTTTATATTGACGATGAAACACAGAAATTGCATCCGAATTTAATACAAAAGGCACAATGCTGACTTAAGTACAAGAGGACTGACACTCTAACTTCCTCTGATTTGCACCTCTCCTGCGAGTCCAGTTTTAGATTGCGATGCTTCACTTCAGGGTTACTGTATCCCTTGGATCTTCTTATTGACGATGAAACACAGAAATTGCTTCCGAATTTAATACAAAAGGCAAAATGCCGACTTAAGTACAAGAGGACTGACACTCTAACATTCTATGATTTGAACCTCTCCTGTGAGGCCAGCTTTAGATTCCGATGCTTCACTTCAGGTTTACTGTATACCTCGGAACTTCTTATTGACGGTGAAACACAGAAATTGCATCCGAATTTAATACAAAAGGCACAATGTCGACTGAAGAACAAGAGGCCTGACACTCTAACTTTCTATGATTTGAACCTCACCTGTGAGTCCAGTTTTAGATTCCGATGGTTCACTTCAGGTTTACTGTATACCTCGGAACTTCTTATTGACGATGAAACACAGAAATTGCATCGGAATTAAATTCAAAAGGCACAATGCCGACTTAAGTACAAGAAGACTGACACTCTCACTTTCTATGATTTGAAACTCTCCTGTGAGTCCAGTTTTAGATTCCGATGCTTTACTTCAGGTTTACTGTATCCCTTGGACCTTCTTATTGACGATGAAACACAGAAATTGCATCCGAATTTAATACAAAAGGCACAATGCCGACTTAAGTACAAGAGGACTGACACTCTAACTCTCTATGATTTGAACCTCTCCTGTGAATCAGTTTTAGATTCCGATGCTTCACTTCAGGTTTACTGTATACCTTGGACCTTCTTATTGACGATGAAACACAGAAATTGCATCCGAATTTTATACAAAAGGCACAATGCCGACTTAAGTACAAGAGAACTGACACTCTAACTTTCTATGATTTGAGCCATCCTGTGAGTCCAGTTGAAGATTCCGATGTTCCACTTCATGTTTACTAAATACCTTGGACAATCTTATTGACGATGAAACACAGAAATTGCATCGGAATTAAATTCAAAAGTCACAATGCCGACTTAAGTAAAAGAGGACTGACACTATATCTTTCTATGATTTGAACCTCTCCTGTGAGTCCAGTGTTAGATTCAGATGCTCCATTTCAGGGTTACTGTATCCTTTGGACCTTTAGATTGACGATGAAACACAGAAATTGCATTCGAATTTAATACAAAAGGCACAATGCCGACTTAAGTACAAGAGGACTGACACTCTAACTTTCTATGATTTGCACCTCTCCTGTGAGTCCAGTTTTAGATTCCGATGCTTCACTTCAGGGTTACTGTATCCCTTGGATCTTCTTATTGGCGATGAAACACAAAAATTGCTTCCGAATTTAATACAAAAGGCACAATGCCGACTTAAGTACAAGAGGACTGACACTCTAACTTTCTATGATTTGAACCTCTCCTGTGAGGCCAGCTTTAGATTCCGATGGTTCACTTCAGGCTTACTGTATCCCTTGGACCATCTTATTGACGATGAAACACAGAAATTGCATCCGAATTGAATACAAAAGGCAAAATGACTACTTAAATACAAGAGGTCTGACACTCTAAATTTCTATGATTTGAACCTCTCCTTTGAGTCCAGTTTTAGATTCCGATGCTTCACTTCAGGGTTACTGTATCCCTTGGATCTTCTTATTGGCGATGAAACACAAAAATTGCTTCCGAATTTAATACAAAAGGCACAATGCCGACTTAAGTACAAGAGGACTGACACTATAACCTTCTATGATTTGAACCTCTCCTGTGAGTCCAGTTTTAGATTCCGATGCTTCATTTTCGGTTTAATGTATACCTTCGACCTTCCTATTGACGATGAAACACAGAAATTGCATCGGAATTAAATTCAAAAGGCACAATGCCGACTTAAGTACAAGAGGACTGACACTCTATCTTTCTATGATTTGAACCTCTCCTGTGAGTCCAGTGTTAGATTCCGATGCTTCACTACATGGTTACTGTATCCTTTGGACCTTTATATTGACGATGAAACACAGAAATTGCATCCGAATTTAATACAAAAGGCACAATGCCGACTGAAGTACAAGAGGACTGACACTCTAACTTTCTATGATTTGAACCTCTCCTGTGAGTCCAGTTTTAGATTCAGATGCTTCAATTTCGGTTTAAAGTATACCTTCGACCTTCCTATTGACGATGAAACACAGAAATTGCATCCGATTTTAATACAAAAGGCACAATGCCGACTTAAGTACAAGAGGACTGACACTCTAACTTTCTATGATTTGAACCTCTCCTGTGAGTCCAGTTGAAGATTCCGATGTTCCACTTCAGGTTTACTAAATACCTTGGACAATCTTATTGACGATAAAACGCAGAAATTGCATCGGAATTAAATTCAAAAGGCACAATGCCGACTTAAGTGCAAGAGGACTGACACTCTATCTTTCTATGATTTGAACCTCTCCTGTGAGTCCAGTGTTAGATTCCGATGCTTCACTTCATGGTTACTGTATCCTTTGGACCTTTATATTGACGATGAAACACAGAAATTGCATCCGAATTTAATACAAAAGGCACAATGCTGACTTAAGTACAAGAGGACTGACACTCTAACTTCCTCTGATTTGCACCTCTCCTGCGAGTCCAGTTTTAGATTGCGATGCTTCACTTCAGGGTTACTGTATCCCTTGGATCTTCTTATTGACGATGAAACACAGAAATTGCTTCCGAATTTAATACAAAAGGCAAAATGCCGACTTAAGTACAAGAGGACTGACACTCTAACATTCTATGATTTGAACCTCTCCTTTGAGGCCAGCTTTAGATTCCGATGCTTCACTTCAGGTTTACTGTATACCTCGGAACTTCTTATTGACGGTGAAACACAGAAATTGCATCCGAATTTAATACAAAAGGCACAATGTCGACTGAAGAACAAGAGGCCTGACACTCTAACTTTCTATGATTTGAACCTCACCTGTGAGTCCAGTTTTAGATTCCGATGGTTCACTTCAGGTTTACTGTATACCTCGGAACTTCTTATTGACGATGAAACACAGAAATTGCATCGGAATTAAATTCAAAAGGCACAATGCCGACTTAAGTACAAGAAGACTGACACTCTCACTTTCTATGATTTGAAACTCTCCTGTGAGTCCAGTTTTAGATTCCGATGCTTTACTTCAGGTTTACTGTATCCCTTGGACCTTCTTATTGACGATGAAACACAGAAATTGCATCCGAATTTAATACAAAAGGCACAATGCCGACTTAAGTACAAGAGGACTGACACTCTAACTCTCTATGATTTGAACCTCTCCTGTGAATCAGTTTTAGATTCCGATGCTTCACTTCAGGTTTACTGTATACCTTGGACCTTCTTATTGACGATGAAACACAGAAATTGCATCCGAATTTTATACAAAAGGCACAATGCCGACTTAAGTACAAGAGAACTGACACTCTAACTTTCTATGATTTGAGCCATCCTGTGAGTCCAGTTGAAGATTCCGATGTTCCACTTCATGTTTACTAAATACCTTGGACAATCTTATTGACGATGAAACACAGAAATTGCATCGGAATTAAATTCAAAAGTCACAATGCCGACTTAAGTAAAAGAGGACTGACACTATATCTTTCTATGATTTGAACCTCTCCTGTGAGTCCAGTGTTAGATTCAGATGCTCCATTTCAGGGTTACTGTATCCTTTGGACCTTTAGATTGACGATGAAACACAGAAATTGCATTCGAATTTAATACAAAAGGCACAATGCCGACTTAAGTACAAGAGGACTGACACTCTAACTTTCTATGATTTGCACCTCTCCTGTGAGTCCAGTTTTAGATTCCGATGCTTCACTTCAGGGTTACTGTATCCCTTGGATCTTCTTATTGACGATGAAACACAGAAATTGCATCCGAATTGAATACAAAAGGCAAAATGACTACTTAAATACAAGAGGTCTGACACTCTAAATTTCTATGATTTGAACCTCTCCTTTGAGTCCAGTTTTAGATTCCGATGCTTCACTTCAGGGTTACTGTATCCCTTGGATCTTCTTATTGGCGATGAAACACAAAAATTGCTTCCGAATTTAATACAAAAGGCACAATGCCGACTTAAGTACAAGAGGACTGACACTATAACCTTCTATGATTTGAACCTCTCCTGTGAGTCCAGTTTTAGATTCCGATGCTTCATTTTCGGTTTAATGTATACCTTCGACCTTCCTATTGACGATGAAACACAGAAATTGCATCCGATTTTAATACAAAAGGCACAATGCCGACTTATGTACAAGTGAACTGACACTCTAACTTTCTATGATTTGAACCTCTCCTGTGAGTCCAGTTGAAGATTCCGATGTTCCACTTCAGGTTTACTAAATACCTTGGACAATCTTATTGACGATGAAACACAGAAATTGCATCGGAATTAAATTCAAAAGGCACAATGCCGACTTAAGTACAAGAGGACTGACACTCTATCTTTCTATGAATTGAACCTCTCCTGTGAGTCCAGTGTTAGATTCCGATGCTTCACTTCGTGGTTACTGTATCCTTTGGACCTTTATATTGACGATGAAACACAGAAATTGCATCCGAATTTAATACAAAAGGCACAATGCCGACTGAAGTACAAGAGGACTGACACTCTAACTATCTATGATTTGAACCTCTCCTGTGAGGCCAGCTTTAGATTGCGATGCATCACTTCAGGGTTACTGTATCCCTTCGATCTTCTTATTGACGATGAAACACAGAAATTGCTTCCGAATTTAATAAAAAAGGCACAATGCCGCCTTAAGTACAAGAGGACTGACACTCTAACTTTCCATGATTTGCACCTATCCTGTGAGTCCAGTTTTAGATTCCGATGCTTCACTTCAGGGTTACTGTATCCCTTGGATCTTCTTATTGACGATGAAACACAGAAATTGCTTCCGAATTTAATACAAAAGGCACAATGCCGACTTAAGTACAAGAGGACTGACACTCTAACTTTCTATGATTTGAACCTCTCCTGTGAGGCCAGCTTTAGATTCCGATGCTTCACTTCAGGTTTACTGTATACCTCGGAACTTCTTATTGACGGTGAAACACAGAAATTGCATCGGAATTTAATACAAAAGGCACAATGTCGACTGAAGTACAAGAGGACTGACACTCTAACTTTCTATGATTTGAACCTCACCTGTGAGTCCAATTTTAGATTCCGATGCTTCACTTCAGGTTTACTGTATACCTCGGAACTTCTTATTGACGATGAAACACAGAAATTGCATCGGAATTAAATTCAAAAGGCACAATGCCGACTTAAGTACAAGAGGACTGACACTCTCACTTTCTATGATTTGAAACTCTCCTGTAAGTCCAGTTTTAGATTCCGATGCTTTACTTCAGGTTTACTGTATCCCTTGGACCTTTTTATTGACGATGAAACACAGAATTTGCATCCGAATTTTATACAAAAGGCACAATGCCGACTTAAGTACAAGAGAACTGACACTCTAACTTTCTATGATTTGAACCTCTCCTGTGAGTCCAGTTTTAGATTCCGATGCTTCATTTTCAGTTTAATGTATACCTTCGACCTTCCTATTGACGATGAAACACAGAAATTGCATCCGATTTTAATACAAAAGGCACAATGCCGACTTAAGTACAAGAGAACTGACACTCTAACTTTCTATGATTTGAGCCTCTCCTGTGAGTCCAGTTGAAGATTCCGATGTTCCACTTCATGTTTACTAAATACCTTGGACAATCATATTGACGATGAAACACAGAAATTGCATCGGAATTAAATTCAAAAGTCACAATGCCGACTTAAGTACAAGAGGACTGACACTCTATCTTTCTATGATTTTAACCTCTCCTGTGAGTCCAGTGTTAGATTCCGATGCTTCATTTCAGGGTTACTGTATCCTTTGGACCTTTATATTGACGATGAAACACAGAAATTGCATTCGAATTTTATACAAAAGGCACAATGCCGACTTAAGTACAAGAGGACTGACACTCTAACTTTCTATGATTTGCACCTCTCCTGTGAGTCCAGTTTTAGATTCCGATGCTTCACTTCAGGGTTACTGTATCCCTTGGATCTTCTTATTGACGATGAAACACAAAAATTGCTTCCGAATTTAATACAAAAGGCACAATGCCGACTTAAGTACAAGAGGACTGACACTCAAACTTTCTATGATTTGAACCTCTCCTGTGAGGCCAGCTTTAGATTACGATGCTTCACTTCAGGTTTACTGTATACCTCGGAGCTTCTTATTGACGATGAAACACAGAAGTTGCATCCGAATTTAATACAAAAAGCACAATGTCGACTGAAGTACAAGAGGACTGACACTCTAACTTTCTATGATTTGAACCTCACCTGTGAGTCCAGTTTTAGATTCCGATGCTTCACTTCAGGTTTACTGTATACCTCGGAACTTCTTATTGACGACGAAACACAGAAATTGCATCGGAATTAAATTCAAAATGCACAATGCCGACTTAAGTACAAGAGGACTGACACTCTCACTTTCTATGATTTGAAACTCTCCTGTGAGTCCAGTTTTAGATTCCGATGGTTCACTTCAGGTTTACTGTATCCCTTGGACCATCTTATTGACGATGAAACACAGAAATTGCATCGGAATTAAATTCAAAAGGCACAATGCCGACTTAAGTACAAGAGGACTGACACTCCATCTTTCTATGATTTGAACCTCTCCTGTGAGTCCAGTGTTAGATTCCGATGCTTCACTACATGGTTACTGTATCCTTTGGACCTTTATATTGACGATGAAACACAGAAATTGCATCCGAATTTAATACAAATGGCACAATGCCGACTGAAGTACAAGAGGACTGACACTCTAACTTTCTATGATTTGAACCTCTCCTGTGAGTCCAGTTTTAGATTCAGATGCTTCAATTTCGGTTTAAAGTATACCTTCGACCTTCCTATTGACGATGAAACACAGAAATTGCATCCGATTTTAATACAAAAGGCACAATGCCGACTTAAGTACAAGAGGACTGACACTCTAACTTTCTATGATTTGAACCTCTCCTGTGAGTCCAGTTGAAGATTCCGATGTTCCACTTCAGGTTTACTAAATATCTTGGACAATCTTATTGACGATAAAACGCAGAAATTGCATCGGAATTAAATTCAAAAGGCACAATGCCGACTTAAGTACAAGAGGACAGACACTCTAACTTTCTATGATTTGAACCTCTCCTGTGAGTCCAGTGTTAGATTCCGATGCTTCACTTCATGGTTACTGTATCCTTTGGACCTTTATATTGACGATGAAACACAGAAATTGCATCCGAATTTAATACAAAAGGCACAATGCCGACTTAAGTACAAGAGGACTGACACTCTAACTTTCTCTGATTTGCACCTCTCCTGCGAGTCCAGTTTTAGATTGCGATGCTTCACTTCAGGGTTACTGTATCCCTTGGATCTTCTTATTGACGATGAAACACAGAAATTGCTTCCGAATTTAATAAAAAAGGCACAATGCCGACTTAAGTACAAGAGGACTGACACTCTAACTTTCCATGATTTGCGCATCTCCTGTGAGTCCAGTTTTAGATTCCGATGCTTCACTTCAGGGTTACTGTATCCCTTGGATCTTCTTATTGACGATGAAACACAGAAATTGCTTCCGAATTTAATACATAAGGCACAATGCCGACTTAAGTACAAGAGGACTGACACTCTAACATTCTATGATTTGAACCTCTCCTGTGAGGCCAGCTTTAGATTCCGATGCTTCACTTCAGGTTTACTGTATACCTCGGAACTTCTTATTGACGGTGAAACACAGAAATTGCATCCGAATTTAATACAAAAGGCACAATGTCGACTGAAGTACAAGAGGACTGACACTCTAACTTTCTATGATTTGAACCTCACCTGTGAGTCCAGTTTTAGATTCCGATGCTTCACTTCAGGTTTACTGTATACCTCGGAACTTCTTATTGACGATGAAACACAGAAATTGCATCGGAATTAAATTCAAAAGGCACAATGCCGACTTAAGTACAAGAGGACTGACACTCTCACTTTCTATGATTTGAAACTCTCCTGTAAGTCCAGTTTTAGATTCCGATGCTTTACTTCAGGTTTACTGTATCCCTTGGACCTTCTTATTGACGATGAAACACAGAAATTGCATCCGAATTTAATACAAAAGGCACAATGCCGACTTAAGTACAAGAGGACTGACACTCTAACTCTCTATGATTTGAACCTCTCCTGTGAATCAGTTTTAGATTCCGATGCTTCACTTCAGGTTTAATGTATACCTTGGACCTTCTTATTGACGATGAAACACAGAAATTGCATCTGAATTTTATACAAAAGGCACAATGCCGACTTAAGTACAAGAGAACTGACACTCTAACTTTCTATCATTTGAACCTCTCCTGTGAGTCCAGTTTTAGATTCCGATGCTTCATTTTCAGTTTAATGTATACCTTCGACCTTCCTATTGACGATGAAACACAGAAATTGCATCCGATTTTAATACAAAAGGCACAATGCCGACTTAAGTACAAGAGAACTGACACTCTAACTTTCTATGATTTGAGCCTCTCCTGTGAGTCCAGTTGAAGATTCCGATGTTCCACTTCATGTTTACTAATATAATACCTTGGACAATCTTATTGACGATGAAACACAGAAATTGCATCGGAATTAAATTCAAAAGTCACAATGCCGACTTAAGTACAAGAGGTCTGACACTCTATCTTTCTATGATTTGAACCTCTCCTGTGAGTCCAGTGTTAGATTCCGATGCTTCATTTCAGGGTTACTGTATCCTTTGGACCTTTATATTGACGATGAAACACAGAAATTGCATTCGAATTTTATACAAAAGGCACAATGCCGACTTAAGTACAAGACGACTGACACTCTAACTTTCTATGATTTGAACCTCACCTGTGAGTCCAGTTTTAGATTCCGATGCTTCACTTCAGGTTTACTGTATACCTCGGAACTTCTTATTGACGACGAAACACAGAAATTGCATCGGAATTAAATTCAAAAGGCACAATGCCGACTTAAGTACAAGAGGACTGACACTCTCACTTTCTATGATTTGAAACTCTCCTGTGAGTCCAGTTTTAGATTCCGATGGTTCACTTCAGGTTTACTGTATCCCTTGGACCATCTTATTGACGATGAAACACAGAAATTGCATCGGATTTAAATTCAAAAGGCACAATGCCGACTTAAGTACAAGAGGACTGACACTCTATCTTTCTATGATTTGAACCTCTCCTGTGAGTCCAGTGTTAGATTCCGATGCTTCACTACATGGTTACTGTATCCTTTGGACCTTTATATTGACGATGAAACACAGAAATTGCATCCGAATTTAATACAAAAGGCACAATGCCGACTGAAGTACAAGAGGACTGACACTCTAACTTTCTATGATTTGAACCTCTCCTGTGAGTCCAGTTTTAGATTCAGATGCTTCAATTTCGGTTTAAAGTATACCTTCGACCTTCCTATTGACGATGAAACACAGAAATTGCATCCGATTTTAATACAAAAGGCACAATGCCGACTTAAGTACAAGAGGACTGACACTCTAACTTTCTATGATTTGAACCTCTCCTGTGAGTCCAGTTGAAGATTCCGATGTTCCACTTCAGGTTTACTAAATACCTTGGACAATCTTATTGACGATAAAACGCAGAAATTGCATCGGAATTAAATTCAAAAGGCACAATGCCGACTTAAGTACAAGAGGACTGACACTCTATCTTTCTATGATTTGAACCTCTCCTGTGAGTCCAGTGTTAGATTCCGATGCTTCACTTCATGGTTACTGTATCCTTTGGACCTTTATATTGACGATGAAACACAGAAATTGCATCCGAATTTAATAAAAAAGGCACAATGCCGACTTAAGTACAAGAGGACTGACACTCTAACTTTCTCTGATTTGCACCTCTCCTGCGAGTCCAGTTTTAGATTGCGATGCTTCACTTCAGGGTTACTGTATCCCTTGGATCTTCTTATTGACGATGAAACACAGAAATTGCTTCCGAATTTAATAAAAAAGGCACAATGCCGACTTAAGTACAAGAGGACTGACACTCTAACTTTCCATGATTTGCACATCTCCTGTGAGTCCAGTTTTAGATTCCGATGCTTCACTTCAGGGTTACTGTATCCCTTGGATCTTCTTATTGACGATGAAACACAGAAATTGCTTCCGAATTTAATACAAAAGGCACAATGCCGACTTAAGTACAAGAGGACTGACACTCTAACATTCTATGATTTGAACCTCTCCTGTGAGGCCAGCTTTAGATTCCGATGCTTCACTTCAGGTTTACTGTATACCTCGGAACTTCTTATTGACGGTGAAACACAGAAATTGCATCCGAATTTAATACAAAAGGCACAATGTCGACTGAAGTACAAGAGGACTGACACTCTAACTTTCTATGATTTGAACCTCACCTGTGAGTCCAGTTTTAGATTCCGATGCTTCACTTCAGGTTTACTGTATACCTCGGAACTTCTTATTGACGATGAAACACAGAAATTGCATCGGAATTAAATTCAAAAGGCACAATGCCGACTTAAGTACAAGAGGACTGACACTCTCACTTTCTATGATTTGAAACTCTCCTGTAAGTCCAGTTTTAGATTCCGATGCTTTACTTCAGGTTTACTGTATCCCTTGGACCTTCTTATTGACGATGAAACACAGAAATTGCATCCGAATTTAATACAAAAGGCACAATGCCGACTTAAGTACAAGAGGACTGACACTCTAACTCTCTATGATTTGAACCTCTCCTGTGAATCAGTTTTAGATTCCGATGCTTCACTTCAGGTTTAATGTATACCTTGGACCTTCTTATTGACGATGAAACACAGAAATTGCATCCGAATTTTATACAAAAGGCACAATGCCGACTTAAGTACAAGAGAACTGACACTCTAACTTTCTATGATTTGAACCTCTCCTGTGAGTCCAGTTTTAGATTCCGATGCTTCATTTTCAGTTTAATGTATACCTTCGACCTTCCTATTGACGATGAAACACAGAAATTGCATCGATTTTAATACAAAAGGCACAATGCCGACTTAAGTACAAGAGAACTGACACTCTAACTTTCTATGATTTGAGCCTCTCCTGTGAGTCCAGTTGAAGATTCCGATGTTCCACTTCATGTTTACTAAATACCTTGGACAATCTTATTGACGATGAAACACAGAAATTGCATCGGAATTAAATTCAAAAGTCACAATGCCGACTTAAGTACAAGAGGACTGACACTCTATCTTTCTATGATTTGAACCTCTCCTGTGAGTCAGTGTTAGATTCCGATGCTTCATTTCAGGGTTACTGTATCCTTTGGACCTTTATATTGACGATGAAACACAGAAATTGCATTCGAATTTTATACAAAAGGCACAATGCCGACTTAAGTACAAGAGGACTGACACTCTAACTTTCTATGATTTGCACCTCTCCTGTGAGTCCAGTTTTAGATTCCGATGCTTCACTTCAGGGTTACTGTATCCCTTGGATCCTCTTATTGACGATGAAACACAAAAATTGCTTCCGAATTTAATACAAAAGGCACAATGCCGACTTAAGTACAAGAGGACTGACACTCAAACTTTCTATGATTTGAACCTCTCCTGTGAGGCCAGCTTTAGATTACGATGCTTCACTTCAGGTTTACTGTATACCTCGGAGCTTCTTATTGACGATGAAACACAGAAGTTGCATCCGAATTTAATACAAAAAGCACAATGTCGACTGAAGTACAAGAGGACTGACACTCTAACTTTCTATGATTTGAACCTCACCTGTGAGTCCAGTTTTAGATTCCGATGCTTCACTTCAGGTTTACTGTATACCTCGGAACTTCTTATTGACGACGAAACACAGAAATTGCATCGGAATTAAATTCAAAATGCACAATGCCGACTTAAGTACAAGAGGACTGACACTCTCACTTTCTATGATTTGAAACTCTCCTGTGAGTCCAGTTTTAGATTCCGATGGTTCACTTCAGGTTTACTGTATCCCTTGGACCATCTTATTGACGATGAAACACAGAAATTGCATCGGAATTAAATTCAAAAGGCACAATGCCGACTTAAGTACAAGAGGACTGACACTCTATCTTTCTATGATTTGAACCTCTCCTGTGAGTCCAGTGTTAGATTCCGATGCTTCACTACATGGTTACTGTATCCTTTGGACCTTTATATTGACGATGAAACACAGAAATTGCATCCGAATTTAATACAAATGGCACAATGCCGACTGAAGTACAAGAGGACTGACACTCTAACTTTCTATGATTTGAACCTCTCCTGTGAGTCCAGTTTTAGATTCAGATGCTTCAATTTCGGTTTAAAGTATACCTTCGACCTTCCTATTGACGATGAAACACAGAAATTGCATCCGATTTTAATACAAAAGGCACAATGCCGACTTAAGTACAAGAGGACTGACACTCTAACTTTCTATGATTTGAACCTCTCCTGTGAGTCCAGTTGAAGATTCCGATGTTCCACTTCAGGTTTACTAAATACCTTGGACAATCTTATTGACGATAAAACGCAGAAATTGCATCGGAATTAAATTCAAAAGGCACAATGCCGACTTAAGTACAAGAGGACAGACACTCTAACTTTCTATGATTTGAACCTCTCCTGTGAGTCCAGTGTTAGATTCCGATGCTTCGCTTCATGGTTACTGTATCCTTTGGACCTTTATATTGACGATGAAACACAGAAATTGCATCCGAATTTAATACAAAAGGCACAATGCCGACTTAAGTACAAGAGGACTGACACTCTAACTTTCTCTGATTTGCACCTCTCCTGCGAGTCCAGTTTTAGATTGCGATGCTTCACTTCAGGGTTACTGTATCCCTTGGATCTTCTTATTGACGATGAAACACAGAAATTGCTTCCGAATTTAATACATAAGGCACAATGCCGACTTAAGTACAAGAGGACTGACACTCTAACATTCTATGATTTGAACCTCTCCTGTGAGGCCAGCTTTAGATTCCGATGCTTCACTTCAGGTTTACTGTATACCTCGGAACTTCTTATTGACGGTGAAACACAGAAATTGCATCCGAATTTAATACAAAAGGCACAATGTCGACTGAAGTACAAGAGGACTGACACTCTAACTTTCTATGATTTGAACCTCACCTGTGAGTCCAGTTTTAGATTCCGATGCTTCACTTCAGGTTTACTGTATACCTCGGAACTTCTTATTGACGATGAAACACAGAAATTGCATCGGAATTAAATTCAAAAGGCACAATGCCGACTTAAGTACAAGAGGACTGACACTCTCACTTTCTATGATTTGAAACTCTCCTGTAAGTCCAGTTTTAGATTCCGATGCTTTACTTCAGGTTTACTGTATCCCTTGGACCTTCTTATTGACGATGAAACACAGAAATTGCATCCGAATTTAATACAAAAGGCACAATGCCGACTTAAGTACAAGAGGACTGACACTCTAACTCTCTATGATTTGAACCTCTCCTGTGAATCAGTTTTAGATTCCGATGCTTCACTTCAGGTTTAATGTATACCTTGGACCTTCTTATTGACGATGAAACACAGAAATTGCATCCGAATTTTATACAAAAGGCACAATGCCGACTTAAGTACAAGAGAACTGACACTCTAACTTTCTATGATTTGAACCTCTCCTGTGAGTCCAGTTTTAGATTCCGATGCTTCATTTTCAGTTTAATGTATACCTTCGACCTTCCTATTGACGATGAAACACAGAAATTGCATCCGATTTTAATACAAAAGGCACAATGCCGACTTAAGTACAAGAGAACTGACACTCTAACTTTCTATGATTTGAGCCTCTCCTGTGAGTCCAGTTGAAGATTCCGATGTTCCACTTCATGTTTACTAATATAATACCTTGGACAATCTTATTGACGATGAAACACAGAAATTGCATCGGAATTAAATTCAAAAGTCACAATGCCGACTTAAGTACAAGAGGTCTGACACTCTATCTTTCTATGATTTGAACCTCTCCTGTGAGTCCAGTGTTAGATTCCGATGCTTCATTTCAGGGTTACTGTATCCTTTGGACCTTTATATTGACGATGAAACACAGAAATTGCATTCGAATTTTATACAAAAGGCACAATGCCGACTTAAGTACAAGAGGACTGACACTCTAACTTTCTATGATTTGAACCTCACCTGTGAGTCCAGTTTTAGATTCCGATGCTTCACTTCAGGTTTACTGTATACCTCGGAACTTCTTATTGACGACGAAACACAGAAATTGCATCGGAATTAAATTCAAAAGGCACAATGCCGACTTAAGTACAAGAGGACTGACACTCTCACTTTCTATGATTTGAAACTCTCCTGTGAGTCCAGTTTTAGATTCCGATGGTTCACTTCAGGTTTACTGTATCCCTTGGACCATCTTATTGACGATGAAACACAGAAATTGCATCGGATTTAAATTCAAAAGGCACAATGCCGACTTAAGTACAAGAGGACTGACACTCTATCTTTCTATGATTTGAACCTCTCCTGTGAGTCCAGTGTTAGATTCCGATGCTTCACTACATGGTTACTGTATCCTTTGGACCTTTATATTGACGATGAAACACAGAAATTGCATCCGAATTTAATACAAAAGGCACAATGCCGACTGAAGTACAAGAGGACTGACACTCTAACTTTCTATGATTTGAACCTCTCCTGTGAGTCCAGTTTTAGATTCAGATGCTTCAATTTCGGTTTAAAGTATACCTTCGACCTTCCTATTGACGATGAAACACAGAAATTGCATCCGATTTTAATACAAAAGGCACAATGCCGACTTAAGTACAAGAGGACTGACACTCTAACTTTCTATGATTTGAACCTCTCCTGTGAGTCCAGTTGAAGATTCCGATGTTCCACTTCAGGTTTACTAAATACCTTGGACAATCTTATTGACGATAAAACGCAGAAATTGCATCGGAATTAAATTCAAAAGGCACAATGCCGACTTAAGTACAAGAGGACTGACACTCTATCTTTCTATGATTTGAACCTCTCCTGTGAGTCCAGTTTTAGATTCCGATGCTTCACTTCAGGGTTACTGTATCCCTTGGATCTTCTTATTGACGATGAAACACAGAAATTGCTTCCGAATTTAATACAAAAGGCACAATGCCGACTTAAGTACAAGAGGACTGACACTCTAACATTCTATGATTTGAACCTCTCCTGTGAGGCCAGCTTTAGATTCCGATGCTTCACTTCAGGTTTACTGTATACCTCGGAACTTCTTATTGACGGTGAAACACAGAAATTGCATCCGAATTTAATACAAAAGGCACAATGTCGACTGAAGTACAAGAGGACTGACACTCTAACTTTCTATGATTTGAACCTCACCTGTGAGTCCAGTTTTAGATTCCGATGCTTCACTTCAGGTTTACTGTATACCTCGGAACTTCTTATTGACGATGAAACACAGAAATTGCATCGGAATTAAATTCAAAAGGCACAATGCCGACTTAAGTACAAGAGGACTGACACTCTCACTTTCTATGATTTGAAACTCTCCTGTAAGTCCAGTTTTAGATTCCGATGCTTTACTTCAGGTTTACTGTATCCCTTGGACCTTCTTATTGACGATGAAACACAGAAATTGCATCCGAATTTAATACAAAAGGCACAATGCCGACTTAAGTACAAGAGGACTGACACTCTAACTCTCTATGATTTGAACCTCTCCTGTGAATCAGTTTTAGATTCCGATGCTTCACTTCAGGTTTAATGTATACCTTGGACCTTCTTATTGACGATGAAACACAGAAATTGCATCCGAATTTTATACAAAAGGCACAATGCCGACTTAAGTACAAGAGAACTGACACTCTAACTTTCTATGATTTGAACCTCTCCTGTGAGTCCAGTTTTAGATTCCGATGCTTCATTTTCAGTTTAATGTATACCTTCGACCTTCCTATTGACGATGAAACACAGAAATTGCATCCGATTTTAATACAAAAGGCACAATGCCGACTTAAGTACAAGAGAACTGACACTCTAACTTTCTATGATTTGAGCCTCTCCTGTGAGTCCAGTTGAAGATTCCGATGTTCCACTTCATGTTTACTAATATAATACCTTGGACAATCTTATTGACGATGAAACACAGAAATTGCATCGGAATTAAATTCAAAAGTCACAATGCCGACTTAAGTACAAGAGGTCTGACACTCTATCTTTCTATGATTTGAACCTCTCCTGTGAGTCCAGTGTTAGATTCCGATGCTTCATTTCAGGGTTACTGTATCCTTTGGACCTTTATATTGACGATGAAACACAGAAATTGCATTCGAATTTTATACAAAAGGCACAATGCCGACTTAAGTACAAGAGGACTGACACTCTAACTTTCTATGATTTGAACCTCACCTGTGAGTCCAGTTTTAGATTCCGATGCTTCACTTCAGGTTTACTGTATACCTCGGAACTTCTTATTGACGACGAAACACAGAAATTGCATCGGAATTAAATTCAAAAGGCACAATGCCGACTTAAGTACAAGAGGACTGACACTCTCACTTTCTATGATTTGAAACTCTCCTGTGAGTCCAGTTTTAGATTCCGATGGTTCACTTCAGGTTTACTGTATCCCTTGGACCATCTTATTGACGATGAAACACAGAAATTGCATCGGATTTAAATTCAAAAGGCACAATGCCGACTTAAGTACAAGAGGACTGACACTCTATCTTTCTATGATTTGAACCTCTCCTGTGAGTCCAGTGTTAGATTCCGATGCTTCACTACATGGTTACTGTATCCTTTGGACCTTTATATTGACGATGAAACACAGAAATTGCATCCGAATTTAATACAAAAGGCACAATGCCGACTGAAGTACAAGAGGACTGACACTCTAACTTTCTATGATTTGAACCTCTCCTGTGAGTCCAGTTTTAGATTCAGATGCTTCAATTTCGGTTTAAAGTATACCTTCGACCTTCCTATTGACGATGAAACACAGAAATTGCATCCGATTTTAATACAAAAGGCACAATGCCGACTTAAGTACAAGAGGACTGACACTCTAACTTTCTATGATTTGAACCTCTCCTGTGAGTCCAGTTGAAGATTCCGATGTTCCACTTCAGGTTTACTAAATACCTTGGACAATCTTATTGACGATAAAACGCAGAAATTGCATCGGAATTAAATTCAAAAGGCACAATGCCGACTTAAGTACAAGAGGACTGACACTCTATCTTTCTATGATTTGAACCTCTCCTGTGAGTCCAGTGTTAGATTCCGATGCTTCACTTCATGGTTACTGTATCCTTTGGACCTTTATATTGACGATGAAACACAGAAATTGCATCCGAATTTAATAAAAAAGGCACAATGCCGACTTAAGTACAAGAGGACTGACACTCTAACTTTCTCTGATTTGCACCTCTCCTGCGAGTCCAGTTTTAGATTGCGATGCTTCACTTCAGGGTTACTGTATCCCTTGGATCTTCTTATTGACGATGAAACACAGAAATTGCTTCCGAATTTAATAAAAAAGGCACAATGCCGACTTAAGTACAAGAGGACTGACACTCTAACTTTCCATGATTTGCACATCTCCTGTGAGTCCAGTTTTAGATTCCGATGCTTCACTTCAGGGTTACTGTATCCCTTGGATCTTCTTATTGACGATGAAACACAGAAATTGCTTCCGAATTTAATACAAAAGGCACAATGCCGACTTAAGTACAAGAGGACTGACACTCTAACATTCTATGATTTGAACCTCTCCTGTGAGGCCAGCTTTAGATTCCGATGCTTCACTTCAGGTTTACTGTATACCTCGGAACTTCTTATTGACGGTGAAACACAGAAATTGCATCCGAATTTAATACAAAAGGCACAATGTCGACTGAAGTACAAGAGGACTGACACTCTAACTTTCTATGATTTGAACCTCACCTGTGAGTCCAGTTTTAGATTCCGATGCTTCACTTCAGGTTTACTGTATACCTCGGAACTTCTTATTGACGATGAAACACAGAAATTGCATCGGAATTAAATTCAAAAGGCACAATGCCGACTTAAGTACAAGAGGACTGACACTCTCACTTTCTATGATTTGAAACTCTCCTGTAAGTCCAGTTTTAGATTCCGATGCTTTACTTCAGGTTTACTGTATCCCTTGGACCTTCTTATTGACGATGAAACACAGAAATTGCATCCGAATTTAATACAAAAGGCACAATGCCGACTTAAGTACAAGAGGACTGACACTCTAACTCTCTATGATTTGAACCTCTCCTGTGAATCAGTTTTAGATTCCGATGCTTCACTTCAGGTTTAATATATACCTTGGACCTTCTTATTGACGATGAAACACAGAAATTGCATCCGAATTTTATACAAAAGGCACAATGCCGACTTAAGTACAAGAGAACTGACACTCTAACTCTCTATGATTTGAACCTCTCCTGTGAGTCCAGTTTTAGATTCCGATGCTTCATTTTCAGTTTAATGTATACCTTCGACCTTCCTATTGACGATGAAACACAGAAATTGCATCGATTTTAATACAAAAGGCACAATGCCGACTTAAGTACAAGAGAACTGACACTCTAACTTTCTATGATTTGAGCCTCTCCTGTGAGTCCAGTTGAAGATTCCGATGTTCCACTTCATGTTTACTAAATACCTTGGACAATCTTATTGACGATGAAACACAGAAATTGCATCGGAATTAAATTCAAAAGTCACAATGCCGACTTAAGTACAAGAGGACTGACACTCTATCTTTCTATGATTTGAACCTCTCCTGTGAGTCAGTGTTAGATTCCGATGCTTCATTTCAGGGTTACTGTATCCTTTGGACCTTTATATTGACGATGAAACACAGAAATTGCATTCGAATTTTATACAAAAGGCACAATGCCGACTTAAGTACAAGAGGACTGACACTCTAACTTTCTATGATTTGCACCTCTCCTGTGAGTCCAGTTTTAGATTCCGATGCTTCACTTCGGGGTTACTGTATCCCTTGGATCTTCTTATTGACGATGAAACACAAAAATTATTTCCGAATTTAATACAAAAGGCACAATGCCGACTTAAGTACAAGAGGACTGACACTCTAACTTTCTATGATTTGAACCTCTCCTGTGAGGCCAGCTTTAGATTACGATGCTTCACTTCAGGTATACTGTATACCTCGGAGCTTCTTACTGACGATGAAACACAGAAGTTGCATCCAAATTTAATACAAAAAGCACAATGTCGACTGAAGTACAAGAGGACTGACACTCTAACTTTCTATGATTTGAACCTCACCTGTGAGTCCAGTTTTAGATTCCGATGCTTCACTTCAGGTTTACTGTATACCTCGGAACTTCTTATTGACGACGAAACACAGAAATTGCATCGGAATTAAATTCAAAAGGCACAATGCCGACTTAAGTACAAGAGGACTGACACTCTCACTTTCTATGATTTGAAACTCTCCTGTGAGTCCAGTTTTAGATTCCGATGGTTCACTTCAGGTTTACTGTATCCCTTGGACCATCTTATTGACGATGAAACACAGAAATTGCATCGGAATTAAATTCAAAAGGCACAATGCCGACTTAAGTACAAGAGGACTGACACTCTATCTTTCTATGATTTGAAACTCTCCTGTGAGTCCAGTGTTAGATTCCGATGCTTCACTACATGGTTACTGTATCCTTTGGACCTTTATATTGACGATGAAACACAGAAATTGCATCCGAATTTAATACAAAAGGCACAATGCCGACTTAAGTACAAGAGGACTGACACTCTCACTTTCTATGATTTGAAACTCTCCTGTGAGTCCAGTTTTAGATTCCGATGGTTCACTTCAGGTTTACTGTATCCCTTGGACCATCTTATTGACGATGAAACACAGAAATTGCATCGGAATTAAATTCAAAAGGCACAATGCCGACTTAAGTACAAGAGGACTGACACTCTATCTTTCTATGATTTGAACCTCTCCTGTGAGTCCAGTGTTAGATTCCGATGCTTCACTACATGGTTACTGTATCCTTTGGACCTTTATATTGACGATGAAACACAGAAATTGCATCCGCATTTAATACAAAAGGCACAATGCCGACTGAAGTACAAGAGGACTGACACTCTAACTTTCTATGATTTGAACCTCTCCTGTGAGTCCAGTTTTAGATTCAGATGCTTCAATTTCGGTTTAAAGTATACCTTCGACCTTACTATTGACGATGAAACACAGAAATTGCATCCGATTTTAATACAAAAGGCACAATGCCGACTTAAGTACAAGAGGACTGACACTCTAACTTTCTATGATTTGAACCTCTCCTGTGAGTCCAGTTGAAGATTCCGATGTTCCACTTCAGGTTTACTAAATACCTTGGACAATCTTATTGACGATAAAACGCAGAAATTGCATCGGAATTAAATTCAAAAGGCACAATGCCGACTTAAGTACAAGATTACTGACACTCTATCTTTCTATGATTTGAACCTCTCCTGTGAGTCCAGTGTTAGATTCCGATGCTTCACTTCATGGTTACTGTATCTTTTGGACCTTTATATTGACGATGAAACACAGAAATTGCATCCGAATTTAATACAAAAGGCACAATGCCGACTTAAGTACAAGAGGACTGACACTCTAACTTTCTCTGATTTGCACCTCTCCTGCGAGTCCAGTTTTAGATTGCGATGCTTCACTTCAGGGTTACTGTATCCCTTGGATCTTCTTATTGACGATGAAACACAGAAATTGCTTCCGAATTTAATAAAAAAGGCACAATGCCGACTTAAGTACAAGAGGACTGACACTCTAACTTTCCATGATTTGCACATCTCCTGTGAGTCCAGTTTTAGATTCCGATGCTTCACTTCAGGGTTACTGTATCCCTTGGATCTTCTTATTGACGATGAAACACAGAAATTGCTTCCGAATTTAATACAAAAGGCACAATGACGACTTAAGTACAAGAGGACTGACACTCTAACATTCTATGATTTGAACCTCTCCTGTGAGGCCAGCTTTAGATTCCGATGCTTCATTTCAGGTTTACTGTATACCTCGGAACTTCTTATTGACGATGAAACACAGAAATTGCATCGGAATTAAATTCAAAAGGCACAATGCCGACTTAAGTACAAGAGGACTGACACTCTCACTTTCTATGATTTGAAACTCTCCTGTAAGTCCAGTTTTAGATTCCGATGCTTTACTTCAGGTTTACTGTATCCCTTGGACCTTCTTATTGACGATGAAACACAGAAATTGCATCCGAATTTAATACAAAAGGCACAATGCCGACTTAAGTACAAGAGGACTGACACTCTAACTCTCTATGATTTGAACCTCTCCTGTGAATCAGTTTTAGATTCCGATGCTTCACTTCAGGTTTAATGTATACCTTGGACCTTCTTATTGACGATGAAACACAGAAATTGCATCCGAATTTTATACAAAAGGCACAATGCCGACTTAAGTACAAGAGAACTGACACTCTAACTTTCTATGATTTGAACCTCTCCTGTGAGTCCAGTTTTAGATTCCGATGCTTCATTTTCAGTTTAATGTATACCTTCGACCTTCCTATTGACGATGAAACACAGAAATTGCATCCGATTTTAATACAAAAGGCACAATGCCGACTTAAGTACAAGAGAACTGACACTCTAACTTTCTATGATTTGAGCCTCTCCTGTGAGTCCAGTTGAAGATTCCGATGTTCCACTTCATGTTTACTAAATACCTTGGACAATCTTATTGACGATGAAACACAGAAATTGCATCGGAATTAAATTCAAAAGTCACAATGCCGACTTAAGTACAAGAGGACTGACACTCTATCTTTCTATGATTTGAACCTCTCCTGTGAGTCAGTGTTAGATTCCGATGCTTCATTTCAGGGTTACTGTATCCTTTGGACCTTTATATTGACGATGAAACACAGAAATTGCATTCGAATTTTATACAAAAGGCACAATGCCGACTTAAGTACAAGAGGACTGACACTCTAACTTTCTATGATTTGCACCTCTCCTGTGAGTCCAGTTTTAGATTCCGATGCTTCACTTCGGGGTTACTGTATCCCTTGGATCTTCTTATTGACGATGAAACACAAAAATTGCTTCCGAATTTAATACAAAAGGCACAATGCCGACTTAAGTACAAGAGGACTGACACTCTAACTTTCTATGATTTGAACCTCTCCTGTGAGGCCAGCTTTAGATTACGATGCTTCACTTCAGGTTTACTGTATACCTCGGAGCTTCTTATTGACGATGAAACACAGAAGTTGCATCCAAATTTAATACAAAAAGCACAATGTCGACTGAAGTACAAGAGGACTGACACTCTAACTTTCTATGATTTGAACCTCACCTGTGAGTCCAGTTTTAGATTCCGATGCTTCACTTCAGGTTTACTGTATACCTCGGAACTTCTTATTGGCGACGAAACACAGAAATTGCATCGGAATTAAATTCAAAAGGCACAATGCCGACTTAAGTACAAGAGGACTGACACTCTCACTTTCTATGATTTGAAACTCTCCTGTGAGTCCAGTTTTAGATTCCGATGGTTCACTTCAGGTTTACTGTATCCCTTGGACCATCTTATTGACGATGAAACACAGAAATTGCATCGGAATTAAATTCAAAAGGCACAATGCCGACTTAAGTACAAGAGGACTGACACTCTATCTTTCTATGATTTGAAACTCTCCTGTGAGTCCAGTGTTAGATTCCGATGCTTCACTACATGGTTACTGTATCCTTTGGACCTTTATATTGACGATGAAACACAGAAATTGCATCCGAATTTAATACAAAAGGCACAATGCCGACTTAAGTACAAGAGGACTGACACTCTCACTTTCTATGATTTGAAACTCTCCTGTGAGTCCAGTGTTAGATTCCGATGCTTCACTACATGGTTACTGTATCCTTTGGACCTTTATATTGACGATGAAACACAGAAATTGCATCCGAATTTAATACAAAAGGCACAATGCCGACTGAAGTACAAGAGGACTGACACTCTAACTTTCTATGATTTGAACCTCTCCTGTGAGTCCAGTTTTAGATTCAGATGCTTCAATTTCGGTTTAAAGTATACCTTCGACCTTACTATTGACGATGAAACACAGAAATTGCATCCGATTTTAATACAAAAGGCACAATGCCGACTTAAGTACAAGAGGACTGACACTCTAACTTTCTATGATTTGAACCTCTCCTGTGAGTCCAGTTGAAGATTCCGATGTTCCACTTCAGGTTTACTAAATACCTTGGACAATCTTATTGACGATAAAACGCAGAAATTGCATCGGAATTAAATTCAAAAGGCACAATGCCGACTTAAGTACAAGATTACTGACACTCTATCTTTCTATGATTTGAACCTCTCCTGTGAGTCCAGTGTTAGATTCCGATGCTTCACTTCATGGTTACTGTATCCTTTGGACCTTTATATTGACGATGAAACACAGAAATTGCATCCGAATTTAATACAAAAGGCACAATGCCGACTTAAGTACAAGAGGACTGACACTCTAACTTTCTCTGATTTGCACCTCTCCTGCGAGTCCAGTTTTAGATTGCGATGCTTCACTTCAGGGTTACTGTATCCCTTGGATCTTCTTATTGACGATGAAACACAGAAATTGCTTCCGAATTTAATAAAAAAGGCACAATGCCGACTTAAGTACAAGAGGACTGACACTCTAACTTTCCATGATTTGCACATCTCCTGTGAGTCCAGTTTTAGATTCCGATGCTTCACTTCAGGGTTACTGTATCCCTTGGATCTTCTTATTGACGATGAAACACAGAAATTGCTTCCGAATTTAATACAAAAGGCACAATGCCGACTTAAGTACAAGAGGACTGACACTCTAACATTCTATGATTTGAACCTCTCCTGTGAGGCCAGCTTTAGATTCCGATGCTTCACTTCAGGTTTACTGTATACCTCGGAACTTCTTATTGACGGTGAAACACAGAAATTGCATCCGAATTTAATACAAAAGGCACAATGTCGACTGAAGAACAAGAGGCCTGACACTCTAACTTTCTATGATTTGAACCTCACCTGTGAGTCCAGTTTTAGATTCCGATGGTTCACTTCAGGTTTACTGTATACCTCGGAACTTCTTATTGACGATGAAACACAGAAATTGCATCGGAATTAAATTCAAAAGGCACAATGCCGACTTAAGTACAAGAGGACTGACACTCTCACTTTCTATGATTTGAAACTCTCCTGTGAGTCCAGTTTTAGATTCCGATGCTTTACTTCAGGTTTACTGTATCCCTTGGACCTTCTTATTGACGATGAAACACAGAAATTGCATCCGAATTTAATACAAAAGGCACAATGCCGACTTAAGTACAAGAGGACTGACACTCTAACTCTCTATGATTTGAACCTCTCCTGTGAATCAGTTTTAGATTCCGATGCTTCACTTCAGGTTTACTGTATACCTTGGACCTTCTTATTGACGATGAAACACAGAAATTGCATCCGAATTTTATGCAAAAGGCACAATGCCGACTTAAGTACAAGAGAACTGACACTCTAACTTTCTATGATTTGAGCCATCCTGTGAGTCCAGTTGAAGATTCCGATGTTCCACTTCATGTTTACTAAATACCTTGGACAATCTTATTGACGATGAAACACAGAAATTGCATCGGAATTAAATTTAAAAGTCACAATGCCGACTTAAGTAAAAGAGGACTGACACTCTATCTTTCTATGATTTGAACCTCTCCTGTGAGTCCAGTGTTAGATTCAGATGCTCCATTTCAGGGTTACTGTATCCTTTGGACCTTTACATTGACGATGAAACACAGAAATTGCATTCGAATTTAATACAAAAGGCACAATGCCGACTTAAGTACAAGAGGACTGACACTCTAACTTTCTATGATTTGCACCTCTCCTGTGAGTCCAGTTTTAGATTCCGATGCTTCACTTCAGGATTACTGTATCCCTTGGATCTTCTTATTGGCGATGAAACACAAAAATTGCTTCCGAATTTAATACAAAAGGCACAATGCCGACTTAAGTACAAGAGGACTGACACTCTAACTTTCTATGATTTGAACCTCTCCTGTGAGGCCAGCTTTAGATTCCGATGGTTCACTTCAGGCTTACGGTATCCCTTGGACCATCTTATTGACGATGAAACACAGAAATTGCATCCGAATTGAATACAAAAGGCAAAATGACTACTTAAATACAAGAGGTCTGACACTCTAAATTTCTATGATTTGAACCTCTCCTTTGAGTCCAGTTTTAGATTCCGATGCTTCACTTCAGGTTTACTGTATCCCTTGGACCTTCTTATTGACGATGAAACACAGAAATTGCATCCGAATTTAATACAAAAGGCACAATGCCGACTTAAGTACAAGAGGACTGACACTATAACCTTCTATGATTTGAACCTCTCCTGTGAGTCCAGTTTTAGATTCCGATGCTTCATTTTCGGTTTAATGTATACCTTCGACCTTCCTATTGACGATGAAACACAGAAATTGCATCCGATTTTAATACAAAAGGCACAATGCCGACTTATGTACAAGTGAACTGACACTCTAACTTTCTATGATTTGAACCTCTCCTGTGAGTCCAGTTGAAGATTCCGATGTTCCACTTCAGGTTTACTAAATACCTTGGACAATGTTATTGACGATGAAACACAGAAATTGCATCGGAATTAAATTCAAAAGGCACAATGCCGACTTAAGTACAAGAGGACTGACACTCTATCTTTCTATGAATTGAACGTCGCCTGTGAGTCCAGTGTTAGATTCCGATGCTTCACTTCGTGGTTACTGTATCCTTTGGACCTTTATATTGACGATGAAACACAGAAATTGCATCTGAATTTAATACAAAAGGCACAATGCCAACTGAAGTACAAGAGGACTGACACTCTAACTATCTGTGATTTGAACCTCTCCTGTGAGGCCAGCTTTAGATTGCGATGCATCACTTCAGGGTTACTGTATCCCTTGGATCTTCTTATTGACGATGAAACACAGAAATTGCTTCCGAATTTAATACAAAAGGCACAATGCCGACTTAAGTACAAGAGGACTGACACTCTAACTTTCTATGATTTGAACCTCTCCTGTGAGGCCAGCTTTAGATTCCGATTCTTCACTTCAGGTTTACTGTATACCTCGGAACTCCTTATTGACGATGAAACACAGAAATTGCATCCGAATTTAATACAAAAGGCACAATGTCGACTGAAGTACAAGAGGGCTGACACTCTAACTTTCTATGATTTGAACCTCACCTGTGAGTCCAGTTTTAGATTCCGATGCTTCACTTCAGGTTTACTGTATACCTCGGAACCTCTTATTGACGATGAAACACAGAAATTGCATCGTAATTAAATTCAAAAGGCATAATGCCGACTTAAGTACAAGAGGACTGACACTCTCACTTTCTATGATTTGAAACTCTCCTGTGAGTCCAGTTTTAGATTCCGATGCTTTACTTCAGGTTTACTGTATCCCTTGGACCTTCTTATTGACGATGAAACACAGAAATTGCATCCGAATTTAATACAAAAGGCTCAATGCCGACTTAAGTACAAGAGGACTGATACTGTCACTTTCGATGATTTGAACCTCTCCTGTAAGTCCAGTTTTAGATTCCGATGCTTCACTTCAGGGTTACTGTATCCCTTGGACCTTCATATTGACGATGAAACACAGAAATTGCATCCGAATTTAATACAAAAGGCACAATGCCGACTTAAGTTCAAGACGACTGACACTCTTACTTTCTATGATTTGAACCTCTCCTGTGAGTCCAGTATTAGATTCCGATGCTTCACTACAGGTTTACAGTATACCTTGGACCTTCTTATTGACGATGAAACACAGAAATTGCATCCGAATTAAATACAAAAGGCACAATGCCGACTTAAGTACAAGAGGACTGACACTCTAACTTTCTATGATTTGAACCTCTCCTGTGAGTCCAGTCTTAGATTCCGATGCTTCATTTCCTGTTTACTGTATACCATCGGCCTCCCTATTGACAATGAAACACAGAAATTGCATCCGAATTTAATACAAAAGGCACAATGCCGACTTAAGTACAAGACGACTGACACTCTATCTTTATATGATTTGAACCTCTCCTGTGAGTCCAGTTTTAGATTCCGATGCTTCACTTCAGGTTTACTGTATCCCATGGACCATCTTATCGACGATGAAACACAGAAATTGCATCCGAATTTAATAAAAAAGGCACAATGCCGACTTAAGTACAAGTTTACTGACACTCTAACTTTCTATGATTTGACCGTCTCCAGTGAGTCCAGTTTTAGATTCCGATGCTTCACTTCAGGTTTTTCTGTATCCCGTGGACCTTCTTACTGACGATGGAACACAGAAAATGCATCCGAATATTTTACAAAAGGCACAATGCCGACTTAAGTACAAGAGAACTGACACTCTAACTTTCTATGATTTGAACCTTTCCTGTGAGTCCAGATTTAGATTCCGATGCTTCACTTCAGGTTTACTGTATCCCTTGGACGATCTTATTGATGATGAGACACAGAAATTGCATCCGAATTTAATACAAAAGGCACAATGCCGACTTAAGCACAAGAGGCCTGACACTCTAACTCTCTATGGTTTGAACCTCTCCTGTGAGTCCAGTTTTAGATTCCGATGCTTCACTTCAGGTTTACTGTATCCCTTGGACCTTCGTATTGACGATGAAAAACAGAAATTGCATCCGAATTTAATACAAAAGGCAGAATGCCGACTTAAGTACAAGAGAACTGACACTCTAACTTTCTATGATTAGAACCTCTCCTGTGAGTCCAGTTTGGGATTCCAATGCTTCACTTCAGGTTTACTGTATACCATGGAGAATCTTATTGACGATGAAACACAGAAATTGCATCGGAATTAAATTCAAAAGGCACAATGCCGACTTAAGTACAAGAGGACTCACACTCTAACTTTCTATGATTTGAACCTCTCCTGTGAGTCCAGTTTTAGATTCCAATGCTTCACTTCAGGTTTACTGTGTCCCTTGGACCTTCTTATTGACGATGAAACACAGAAATTGCATCCGAATTTAATATAAAAAGCACAATGCCGACTTATGTACAAGAGGACTGACACTCTAACTTTCTATGATTTGCACCTCTCCTGTGAGTCCAGTTTTAGATTCCGATGCTTCACTTCAGGGTTACTGTATCCCTTGGATCTTCTTATTGACGATGAAACACTGAAATTGCATCCGAATTTAATATAAAAGGCACAATGCCGACTTAAGTACAAGAGGACTGACAATCTAACTTTCTATGATTTGAACCTCTCCTGTGAGTCCACTTTTAGATTTCGATGCATCACTTCAGGTTTACCGAATACCTCGGACCTTCTTATTGACGATGAAACACAGAAATTGCATCCAAATTTAATACAAAAGGCACAATGGCGACTTAAGTACAAGACGACTTACACTCTTACTTTCTACGATTTGAACCCCTCTTTTGAGTCCAATTTCAGATTCCGATGCTTCACTTCAGGTTTACTGTATCCCTTGGACCATCTTATTGACGATGACACACAAAAATTGCATCGGAATTATATTCTATAGGGACAATGCCGACTTAAGTACAAGAGGACTGACACTCTAACTTTCTGTGATTTGAACCTCTCCTGTGAGTCCAGTTTTAGATTCCGATGCTTCACTTCAGGTTTACTGTATCCCTTGGACCTTCTTATTGACGATGAAACACAGAAATTGCATCCGAATTGAATACAAAAGGCACAATGCCGACTTTAGTACAAGAGGACTGACACTCTCACTTTCTATGATTTGAACCACTCCTGTGAGTCTAGTTTTAGATTCCGATGCTTCACTTTAGGGTTACTGTATCCCTTGGACCTTCTTATTGACGATGAAACACAGAAATTGCATCCGAATTTAATACAAAAGGCACAATGCCGACATAAGAACAAGAGGACTGACACTCTAACTACCTATGATTTGAACCTCTCCAGTGAGTCCAGTTTTAGATTTCGATGCTTCACTTCAGGTTTACTGTACTCTTTGGACCTTCTTTTTGACGATGAAACACAGAAATTGAATCCGAATTTGATACAAAAGGCACAATGATGACTTAAGTACAAGAGGACTGACACTCTAACTTCCTATGTTTTGAACCTCTCCAGTGAGTCCAGTTTTAGATTCCGATGCTTCACTTCAGGTTTACTGTATACCTTGGACCTTCCTATTAACGAAAAATCACAGAAATAGCATCCGAATTTAATACAAAAGGCACAATGCCGACTTAAGTACAAGAGGACTGACTCTCTAACTTTCTATGACTTGAACCTCTCCTGTGAGTCCAGTTTTAGATTCCGATGCTTCACTTCAGGTTTACTGTATCACTTGGACCTTCTTATTGACGATGAAATACAGAAATTGAATCCGAATTTAATACTAAAGGCACAATGCCGACTTAAGGACAAGAGGACTGACTCTCTAACTTTCTATGACTTGAACCTCTCCTGTGAGTCCAGTCTTAGATTCCGATGCTTCACTTCAGGTTTGCTGTATCCCTTGGACCTTCTTATTGACGATGAAACACAGAAATTGCATCCGAATCTAATACAATAGGCACAATGCCGACTTAAGTACAAAAGGACTGACACTCTAACTTTCTATGATATGAACCTCTCCTGTGAGTCCAGTTTTAGATTCCGATGCTTCACTTTAGGTTTGCTGTATACCTTGAAACTTCTTATTGACGATGAAACACAGGAATTGTGTCGGAATGAAATTCAAAAGGCACAATGCCGACTTAAGTACAAGAGGACTGACACTCTTTCTATGATGTGAACCTCTCCTGTGAGTCCAGTTTTAGATTCCGATGCCTCACTTCAGGTTTACTGTATCCCTTGGACCTTCTTATTGACGATGAAACACAGAAATTGCAACCGAATTTAATACAAAAGGCACAATGCCGACTTAAAAACAAAAGGACTGAGACTCTAACTTTCTATGATTTAAACCTCTCTTGTGAGTCCAGTTTAAGATTCCGATGCTTCACTTCAGGTTCACTGTATACCTTGGACCTTCCTATTGACGATGAAACACAGAAATTGCATCCGAATTTAATACAAAAGGGAAAATACCGACTTAAGTACAAGAGGACTGACACTCTTACTTTCTATGATTTGAACCTCTCCTGTGAGTCCAGTTTTAAAATTCCGATGCTTCACTTCAGGTTTACTGTATCCCTCGGACCTCCTTATTGACGATGAAACACAGAAATTGCATCCGAATTTAATACAAAAGCACAATGCCGACTTACGTACAAGAGGACTGACACTCTCACTTTCTATGATTTGAACCTCTCCTGTGAGTCCAGATTTAGATTCTGATGCTTCACTTCAGGTTTACTGTATCCCTAGGACCTTCTTATTGACGATGAACCACAGAAATTGCATCCAAATTTAATACAAAAGGCACAATGCCGACATAAGTACAAGAGGACTGACACTCTAACTTTCTATGAATTGAACCTCTCCTGTGAGTCTAGTTTTAGATTCCGATGCTTCACTTCAGGGTTACTGTATCCCTTGGACCTTCTTATTGACGATGAAACACAGAAAATGCATCCGAATTTAATACAAAAGGCACAATGCCGACCTAATTACAAGAGGACTGGCACTATAACTTTCTATGATTTGAACCTCTCATGTGAGTCCAGTTTCAGATTCTGATGCTTCACTTCATATTTACTGTATACCTCCGAACTTCTTATTGACGATGAAACACAGAAGTTGCATGGGAATTAAATTCAAAAGGCATAATGCCGACTTAAGTACAAGGGGACTGACACTCTAATTTTCTATGATTTGAACCTCTCCTGTGAGTCCAGTTTTAGATTCCGATGCTTCACTTCAGGGTTACTGTATCCCTTGGACCTTCTTATTGACGATGAAACACCGAAATTGCATCCGAATTTAATACAAAATGCACAATGCCGACTTAAGTACAACTAGACCGACACTCTCACTTTCTATGATTTGAACCTCTCCTGTGAGTCCAGTTTTAAATTCCGATGCTTCACTTCAGGTTAACTGTATACCTTGGACCTTCTTATTGACGATGAAACACAGAAATTGCATCCCAATTTAATACAAACGGCACAATGCCGTCTTTCGTACAAGAGGACTGACTCTCTCACTTTCTATGATTTGAACCTCTCCTGTGAGTCCAGTTTTAGATTCCGATGCTTCACTTTAGGGTTACTGTATCCCTTGGACCTTCTTATTGACGATGAAACACAGAAATTGCATCCGAATTTAATACAAAAGGCACAATGCCGACATAAGAACAAGAGGACTGACACTCTAACTACCTATGATTTGAACCTCTCCAGTGAGTCCAGTTTTAGATTTCGATGCTTCACTTCAGGTTTACTGTACTCTTTGGACCTTCTTTTTGACGATGAAACACAGAAATTGAATCCGAATTTGATACAAAAGGCACAATGCCGACTTAAGTACAAGAGGACTGACACTCTAACTTCCTATGTTTTGAACCTCTCCAGTGAGTCCAGTTTTAGATTCCGATGCTTCACTTCAGGTTTACTGTATACCTTGGACCTTCCTATTGACGAAAAATCACAGAAATAGCATCCGAATTTAATACAAAAGGCACAATGCCGACTTAAGTACAAGAGGACTGACTCTCTAACTTTCTATGACTTGAACCTCTCCTGTGAGTCGAGTTTTAGATTCCGATGATTCACTTCAGGTTTACTGTATCACTTGGACCTTCTTATTGACGATGAAATACAGAAATTGAATCCGAATTTAATACTAAAGGCACAATGCCGACTTAAGGACAAGAGGACTGACTCTCTAACTTTCTATGACTTGAACCTCTCCTGTGAGTCCAGTCTTAGATTCCGATGCTTCACTTCAGGTTTGCTGTATCCCTTGGACCTTCTTATTGACGATGAAACACAGAAATTGCATCCGAATCTAATACATTAGGCACAATGCCGACATAAGTACAAAAGGACTGACACTCTAACTTTCTATGATATGAACCTCTCCTGTGAGTCCAGTTTTAGATTCCGATGCTTCACTTTAGGTTTGCTGTATACCTTGAAACTTCTTATTGACGATGAAACACAGGAATTGTGTCGGAATGAAATTCAAAAGGCACAATGCCGACTTAAGTACAAGAGGACTGACACTCTTTCTATGATGTGAACCTCTCCTGTGAGTCCAGTTTTAGATTCCGATGCCTCACTTCAGGTTTACTGTATCCCTTGGACCTTCTTATTGACGATGAAACACAGAAATTGCAACCGAATTTAATAAAAAGGCACAATGCCGACTTAAAAACAAAAGGACTGAGACTCTAACTTTCTATGATTTAAACCTCTCTTGTGAGTCCAGTTTAAGATTCCGATGCTTCACTTCAGGTTCACTGTATACCTTGGACCTTCCTATTGACGATGAAACACAGAAATTGCATCCGAATTTAATACAAAAGGGAAAATACCGACTTAAGTACAAGAGGACTGACACTCTTACTTTCTATGATTTGAACCTCTCCTGTGAGTCCAGTTTTAAAATTCCGATGCTTCACTTCAGGTTTACTGTATCCCTCGGACCTCCTTATTGACGATGAAACACAGAAATTGCATCCGAATTTAATACAAAAGCACAATGCCGACTTACGTACAAGAGGACTGACACTCTCACTTTCTATGATTTGAACCTCTCCTGTGAGTCCAGATTTAGATTCTGATGCTTCACTTCAGGTTTACTGTATCCCTAGGACCTTCTTATTGACGATGAACCACAGAAATTGCATCCAAATTTAATACAAAAGGCACAATGCCGACTTAAGTACAAGAGGACTGACACTCTAACTTTCTATGAATTGAACCTCTCCTGTGAGTCTAGTTTTAGATTCCGATGCTTCACTTCAGGGTTACTGTATACCTTGGACCCTCTTATTGACGATGAAACACAGAAAATGCATCCGAATTTAATACAAAAGGCACAATGCCGACCTAATTACAAGAGGACTGGCACTATAACTTTCTATGATTTGAACCTCTCATGTGAGTCCAGTTTCAGATTCTGATGCTTCACTTCAGGTTTACTGTATACCTCCGAACTTCTTATTGACGATGAAACACAGAAGTTGCATTGGAATTAAATTCAAAAGGCATAATGCCGACTTAAGTACAAGGGGACTGACACTCTAATTTTCTATGATTTGAACCTCTCCTGTGAGTCCAGTTTTAGATTCCGATGCTTCACTTCAGGGTTACTGTATCCCTTGGACCTTCTTATTGACGATGAAACACCGAAATTGCATCCGAATTTAATACAAAAGGCACAATGCCGACTTAAGTACAACTAGACCGACACTCTCACTTTCTATGATTTGAACCTCTCCTGTGAGTCCAGTTTTAAATTCCGATGCTTCACTTCAGGTTAACTGTATACCTTGGACCTTCTTATTGACGATGAAACACAGAAATTGCATCCCAATTTAATACAAACGGCACAATGCCGTCTTTCGTACAAGAGGACTGACTCTCTCACTTTCTATGATTTGAACCTCTCCTGTGAGTCCAGTTTTAGATTCCGATACTTCACTTCGGCTTTACTGTATCCCTTGGACCTTCCTACTGACGATGAAACACAGAAATTGCATCCAAATTTAATACAAAAGGCACAATGCCGACTTAAGTACAAAAGGACTGACACTCTAACTTTCTACGAATTGAACCTCTCCTGTGAGTCCAGTTTTAGATTCCGATGCTTCACTTCAGGTTTGCTGTATACCTTGGAACTTCTTATTGACGATGAAACACAGAAATTGCATCGGAATTATATTCAAAAGGCACAATGCCGACTTAAGTACAAGACGACTGACACTCTCACTTTCTATGATTTGCACCTCTCCTGTGAGACCAGTTTTAGATTCCGATGCTTCACTTCAGGTTTGCTGTATACCTTGGAACTTCTTATTGACGATGAAACACAGGAATAGCATCGGAATGAAATTCAAAAGGCACAATGCCGACTTAAGTACAAGAGGACTGACACACTTTCTATGATTTGAACCTCTCCTGTGAGTCCAGTTTTAGATTCTGATGCTTCACTTCAGGTTCACTGTATACCTTGGACCTTCCTATTGACGACGGAACACAGAAATTGCATCCGAATTTAATACGAAAGGCACAATGCCGACTTAAGTACAAGAGGACTGACACTCTTACTTTCTATGTTTTGAAACTCTCCTGTGAGTCCAGTTTTAGATTCCGATGCTTCACATCAGGTTTACTGTATCCCTTGGACCTTCTTATTGACGATGAAACACAGAAATTGCATCCGAATTTAATACAAGATGCACAATGCCGACTTAAGTACAAAAGGACTGACACTCTAACTTTCTATGATTTGAACCTCTCCTGTGAGTCCAGTTTTAGATTCCGATGCTTCACTTCACGTTCACTGTATACCTTGGACCTTCCTATTGACGACGAAACACAGAAATTGCATCCGAATTTAATACAAAAGGCACAATGCCGACTTAGGTACAAGAGGACTGACACTCTTACTTTCTATGTTTTGAACCTCTCCTGTGAGTCCAGTTTTAAAATTCCGATGCTTCACTTTAGGTTTACTGTATCCCTCGGACCTCCTTATTGACGATGAAACACAGAAAAAGCATCCGAATTTAATACAAAAGCACAATGCCGACTAACGTACAAGAGGACTGACACTCTCACTTTCTATGATTTGAACCTCTCCTGTGAGTCCAGATTTAGATTCTGATGCTTCACTTCAGGTTTACTGTATCCCTAGGACCTCCTTATTGACGATGAAACACAGAAATTGCATCCAAATTTAATACAAAATGCACAATGCTGACTTAAGTACAAGAGGACTGACACTCTAACTTTCTATGAATTGAACCTTTCCTGTGAGTCCAGTTTTAGATTCCGATGCTTCACTTCAGGGTTACTGTATCCCTTGGACCTTCTTATTGACGATGAAACACAGATATCGCATCCGAATTTAATACAAAAGGCACAATGCCGACCTAATTACAAGAGGACTGACACTATAACTTTCTATGATTTGAACCTCTCATGTGAGTCCAGTTTCAGATTCTGATGCTTCACTTCAGGTTTACTGTATACCTCCGAACTTCTTATTGACGATAAAACACAGAAGTTGCATTGGAATTAAATTCAAAAGGCATAATGCCGACTTAAGTACAAGGGGACTGACACTCTAACTTTCTATGATTTGAACCTCTCCTGTGAGTCCAGTTTTAGATTCCGATGCTTCACTTCAGGTTTACTGTATCCCTTGGACCTTCTTATTGACGATGAAACACAGAAATTACAACCGAATTTAATACAAAAGGCACAATGCCGACTTAAGTACAAAAGGACTGACACTCTAACTTTCTATGACTTCAACCTCTCCTGTGAGTCCAGTTTTAGATTCCGATGCTTCACTTCAGGTTTACTGTGTCCCTTGGACCTTCTTATTGACGATGAAACACCGAAATTGCATCCGAATTTAATACAAAAGGCACAATGCCGACTTAAGTACAAGTAGACCGACACTCTCACTTTCTATTATTTGAACCTCTCCTGTGAGTCCAGTTTTAAATTCCGATGCTTCACTTCAGGTTAACTGTATACCTTGGACCTTCCTATTGACGATGAAATACAGAAATTGCATCGGAATTATATTCAAAAGGCACAATGCCGACTTAAGTACAAGACGACAGACACTCTCACTTTCTATGATTTGCACCTCTCCTGTGAGACCAGTTTTAGATTCCGATGCTTCACTTCAGGTTTGCTGTATACCTTGGAACTTCTTATTGACGATGAAACACAGGAATTGCATCGGAATGAAATTCAAAAGGCACAATGCCGACCTTAGTACAAGAGGACTGACACACTTTCTATGATTTGAACCTCTCCTTTAAGTCCAGTTTTAGATTCAGATGGCTCACTTCAGGTTTTCTGTATCCCTTGGACCTTCTTATTGACGATGAAACACAGAAATTGCATCCGAATTTAATACAAGAGGCACAATGCCGACTGAAGTACAAAAGGACTGACACTCTAACTTTCTATGATTTGAACCTCTCCTGTGAGTCCAGTTTTAGATTCCGATGCTTCACTTCAGGTTCACTGTATACCTTGGACCTTCCTATTGACGACGAAACACAGAAATTGCATCCGAATTTAATACAAAAGGCACAATGCCGACTTAAGTACAAGAGGACTGACAATCTAACTTTCTATGATTTGAACCTCTCCTGTGAGTCCACTTTTAGATTTCGATGCATCACTTCAGGTTTACCGAATACCTCGGACCTTCTTATTGACGATGAAACACAGAAATTGCATCCGAATTTAATACAAAAGGCACAATGGCGACTTAAGTACAAGACGACTTACACTCTTACTTTCTACGATTTGAACCCCTCTTGTGAGTCCAATTTTAGATTCCGATGCTTCACTTCAGGTTTACTGTATCCCTTGGACCATCTTATTGACGATGACACACAGAAATTGCATCGGAATTATATTCTATAGGGACAATGCCGACTTAAGTACAAGAGGACTGACACTCTAACTTTCTGTGATTTGAACCTCTCCTGTGAGTCCAGTTTTAGATTCCGATGCTTCACTTCAGGTTTACTGTATCCCTTGGACCTTCTTATTGACGATGAAACACAGAAATTGCATCCGAATTGAATACAAAAGGCACAATGCCGACTTTAGTACAAGAGGACTGACACTCTCACTTTCTATGATTTGAACCACTCCTGTGAGTCTAGTTTTAGATTCCGATGCTTCACTTTAGGGTTACTGCATCCCTTGGACCTTCTTATTGACGATGAAACACAGAAATTGCATCCGAATTTAATACAAAAGGCACAATGCCGACATAAGAACAAGAGGACTGACACTCTAACTACCTAAGATTTGAACCTCTCCAGTGAGTCCAGTTTTAGATTTCGATGCTTCACTTCAGGTTTACTGTACTCTTTGGACCTTCTTTTTGACGATGAAACACAGAAATTGAATCCGAATTTGATACAAAAGGCACAATGCCGACTTAAGTACAAGAGGACTGACACTCTAACTTCCTATGTTTTGAACCTCTCCAGTGAGTCCAGTTTTAGATTCCGATGCTTCACTTCAGGTTTACTGTATAGCTTGGACCTTCCTATTAACGAAAAATCACAGAAATAGCATCCGAATTTAATACAAAAGGCACAATGCCGACTTAAGTACAAGAGGACTGACTCTCTAACTTTCTATGACTTGAACCTCTCCTGTGAGTCCAGTCTTAGATTCCGATGCTTCACTTCAGGTTTACTGTATCACTTGGACCTTCTTATTGACGATGAAATACAGAAATTGAATCCGAATTTAATACTAAAGGCACAATGCCGACTTAAGGACAAGAGGACTGACTCTCTAACTTTCTATGACTTGAACCTCTCCTGTGAGTCCAGTCTTAGATTCCGATGCTTCACTTCAGGTTTGCTGTATCCCTTGGACCTTCTTATTGACGATGAAACACAGAAATTGCATCCGAATCTAATACAATAGGCACAATGCCGACTTAAGTACAAAAGGACTGACACTCTAACTTTCTATGATATGAACCTCTCCTGTGAGTCCAGTTTTAGATTCCGATGCTTCACTTTAGGTTTGCTGTATACCGAGAAACTTCTTATTGACGATGAAACACAGGAATTGTGTCGGAATGAAATTCAAAAGGCACAATGCCGACTTAAGTACAAGAGGACTGACACTCTTTCTATGATGTGAACCTCTCCTGTGAGTCCAGTTTTAGATTCCGATGCCTCACTTCAGGTTTACTGTATCCCTTGGACCTTCTTATTGACGATGAAACACAGAAATTGCAACCGAATTTATTACAAAAGGCACAATGCCGACTTAAAAACAAAAGGACTGAGACTCTAACTTTCTATGATTTAAACCTCTCTTGTGAGTCCAGTTTAAGATTCCGATGCTTCACTTCAGGTTCACTGTATACCTTGGACCTTCCTATTGACGATGAAACACAGAAATTGCATCCGAATTTAATACAAAAGGGAAAATACCGTCTTAAGTACAAGAGGACTGACACTCTTACTTTCTATGATTTGAACCTCTCCTGTGATTCCAGTTTTAAAATTCCGATGCTTCACTTCAGGTTTACTGTATCCCTCGGACCTCCTTATTGACGATGAAACACAGAAATTGCATCCGAATTTAATACAAAAGCACAATGCCGACTTACGTACAAGAGGACTGACACTCTCACTTTCTATGATTTGAACCTCTCCTGTGAGTCCAGATTTAGATTCTGATGCTTCACTTCAGGTTTACTGTATCCCTAGGACCTTCTTATTGACGATGAACCACAGAAATTGCATCCAAATTTAATACAAAAGGCACAATGCCGACTTAAGTACAAGAGGACTGACACTCTAACTTTCTATGAATTGAACCTCTCCTGTGAGTCTAGTTTTAGATTCCGATGCTTCACTTCAGGGTTACTGTATCCCTTGGACCTTCTTATTGACGATGAAACACAGAAAATGCATCCGAATTTAATACAAAAGGCACAATGCCGACCTAATTACAAGAGGACTGGCACTATAACTTTCTATGATTTGAACCTCTCATGTGAGTCCAGTTTCAGATTCTGATGCTTCACTTCAGGTTTACTGTATACCTCCGAACTTCTTATTGACGATGAAACACAGAAGTTGCATTGGAATTAAATTCAAAAGGCATAATGCCGACTTAAGTACAAGGGGACTGACACTCTAATTTTCTATGATTTGAACCTCTCCTGTGAGTCCAGTTTTAAATTCCGATGCTTCACTTCAGGTTAACTGTATACCTTGGACCTTCTTATTGACGATGAAACACAGAAATTGCATCCCAATTTAATACAAACGGCACAATGCCGTCTTTCGTACAAGAGGACTGACTCTCTCACTTTCTATGATTTGAACCTCTCCTGTGAGTCCAGTTTTAGATTCCGATGCTTCACTTTAGGGTTACTGTATCCCTTGGACCTTCTTATTGACGATGAAACACAGAAATTGCATCCGAATTTAATACAAAAGGCACAATGCCGACATAAGAACAAGAGGACTGACACTCTAACTACCTATGATTTGAACCTCTCCAGTGAGTCCAGTTTTAGATTTCGATGCTTCACTTCAGGTTTACTGTACACTTTGGACCTTCTTTTTGACGATGAAACACAGAAATTGAATCCGAATTTGATACAAAAGGCACAATGCCGACTTAAGTACAAGAGGACTGACACTCTAACTTCCTATGTTTTGAACCTCTCCAGTGAGTCCAGTTTTAGATTCCGATGCTTCACTTCAGGTTTACTGTATACCTTGGACCTTCCTATTAACGAAAAATCACAGAAATAGCATCCGAATTTAATACAAAAGGCACAATGCCGACTTAAGTACAAGAGGACTGACTCTCTAACTTTCTATGACTTGAACCTCTCCTGTGAGTCCAGTTTTAGATTCCGATGCTTCACTTCAGGTTTACTGTATCACTTGGACCTTCTTATTGACGATGAAATACAGAAATTGAATCCGAATTTAATACTAAAGGCACAATGCCGACTTAAGGACAAGAGGACTGACTCTCTAACTTTCTATGACTTGAACCTCTCCTGTGAGTCCAGTCTTAGATTCCGATGCTTCACTTCAGGTTTGCTGTATCCCTTGGACCTTCTTATTGACGATGAAACACAGAAATTGCATCCGAATCTAATACAATAGGCACAATGCCGACTTAAGTACAAAAGGACTGACACTCTAACTTTCTATGATATGAACCTCTCCTGTGAGTCCAGTTTTAGATTCCGATGCCTCACTTTAGGTTTGCTGTATACCTTGAAACTTCTTATTGACGATGAAACACAGGAATTGTGTCGGAATGAAATTCAAAAGGCACAATGCCGACTTAAGTACAAGAGGACTGACACTCTTTCTATGATGTGAACCTCTCCTGTGAGTCCAGTTTTAGATTCCGATGCCTCACTTCAGGTTTACTGTATCACTTGGACCTTCTTATTGACGATGAAATACAGAAATTGAATCCGAATTTAATACAAAAGGCACAATGCCGACTTAAGTACAACTAGACCGACACTCTCACTTTCTATGATTTGAACCTCTCCTGTGAGTCCAGTTTTAAATTCCGATGCTTCACTTCAGGTTAACTGTATACCTTGGACCTTCTTATTGACGATGAAACACAGAAATTGCATCCCAATTTAATACAAACGGCACAATGCCGTCTTTCGTACAAGAGGACTGACTCTCTCACTTTCTATGATTTGAACCTCTCCTGTGAGTCCAGTTTTAGATTCCGATGCTTCACTTCGGCTTTACTGTATCCCTTGGACCTTCCTACTGACGATGAAACACAGAAATTGCATCCAAATTTAATACAAAAGGCACAATGCCGACTTAAGTACAAAAGGACTGACACTCTAACTTTCTATGAATTGAACCTCTCCTGTGAGTCCAGTTTTAGATTCCGATGCTTCACTTCAGGTTTGCTGTATACCTTGGAACTTCTTATTGACGATGAAACACAGAAATTGCATCGGAATTATATTCAAAAGGCACAATGCCGACTTAAGTACAAGACGACTGACACTCTCACTTTCTATGATTTGCACCTCTCCTGTGAGACCAGTTTTAGATTCCGATGCTTCACTTCAGGTTTGCTGTATACCTTGGAACTTCTTATTGACGATGAAACACAGGAATAGCATCGGAATGAAATTCAAAAGGCACAATGCCGACTTAAGTACAAGAGGACTGACACACTTTCTATGATTTGAACCTCTCCTGTGAGTCCAGTTTTAGATTCTGATGCTTCACTTCAGGCTCACTGTATACCTTGGACCTTCCTATTGACGACGGAACACAGAAATTGCATCCGAATTTAATACGAAAGGCACAATGCCGACTTAAGTACAAGAGGACTGACACTCTTACTTTCTATGTTTTGAACCTCTCCTGTGAGTCCAGTTTTAAAATTCCGATGCTTCACTTTAGGTTTACTGTATCCCTCGGACCTCCTTATTGACGATGAAACACAGAAAAAGCATCCGAATTTAATACAAAAGCACAATGCCGACTAACGTACAAGAGGACTGACACTCTCACTTTCTATGATTTGAACGTCTCCTGTGAGTCCAGATTTAGATTCTGATGCTTCACTTCAGGTTTACTGTATCCCTAGGACCTCCTTATTGACGATGAAACACAGAAATTGCATCCAAATTTAATACAAAATGCACAATTCTGACTTAAGTACAAGAGGACTGACACTCTAACTTTCTATGAATTGAACTTTTCCTGTGAGTCCAGTTTTAGATTCCGATGCTTCACTTCAGGGTTACTGTATCCCTTGGACCTATTTATTGACGATGAAACACAGAAATCGCATCCGAATTTAATACAAAAGGCACAATGCCGACCTAATTACAAGAGGACTGACACTATAACTTTCTATGATTTGAACATCTCATGTGAGTCCAGTTTCAGGTTCTGATGCTTCACTTCAGGTTTACTGTATACCTCCGAACTTCTTATTGACGATAAAACACAGAAGTTGCATTGGAATTAAATTCAAAAGGCATAATGCCGACTTAAGTACAAGGGGACTGACACTCTAACTTTCTATGATTTGAACCTCTCCTGTGAGTCCAGTTTTAGATTCCGATGCTTCACTTCAGGTTTACTGTATCCCTTGGACCTTCTTATTGACGATGAAACACAGAAATTACAACCGAATTTAATACAAAAGGCACAATGCCGACTTAAGTACAAGAGGACTGACACTCTAACTTTCTATGACTTGAACCTCTCCTGTGAGTCCAGTTTTAGATTCCGATGCTTCACTTCAGGTTTACTGTGTCCCTTGGACCTTCTTATTGACGATGAAACACCATAATTGCATCCGAATTTAATACAAAAGGCACAATGCCGACTTAAGTACAAGTAGACCGACACTCTCACTTTCTATTATTTGAACCTCTCCTGTGAGTCCAGTTTTAAATTCCGATGCTTCACTTCAGGTTAACTGTATACCTTGGACCTTCCTATTGACGATGAAATACAGAAATTGCATCGGAATTATATTCAAAAGGCACAATGCCGACTTAAGTACAAGACGACAGACACTCTCACTTTCTATGATTTGCACCTCTCCTGTGAGACCAGTTTTAGATTCCGATGCTTCACTTCAGGTTTGCTGTATACCTTGGAACTTCTTATTGACGATGAAACACAGGAATTGCATCGGAATGAAATTCAAAAGGCACAATGCCGACCTTAGTACAAGAGGACTGACACACTTTCTATGATTTGAACCTCTCCTTTAAGTCCAGTTTTAGATTCAGATGGCTCACTTCAGGTTTTCTGTATCCCTTGGACCTTCTTATTGACGATGAAACACAGAAATTGCATCCGAATTTAATACAAGAGGCACAATGCCGACTGAAGTACAAAAGGACAGACACTCAAACTTTATATGATTTGAACCTCTCCAATGAGTCCAGTTTTAGATTCCGATGCTTCACTTCAGGTTCACTGTATACCTTGGACCTTCCTATTGACGACGAAACACAGAAATTGCATCCGAATTTAATACAAAAGGCACAATGCCGACTTAAGTACAAGAGGACTGACACTCTTACTTTCTATGATTTGAACCTCTCCTGTGAGTCCAGTTTTAGATTCCGATGCTTCACATCAGGTTTACTGTATCCCTTGGACCTTCTTATTGACGATGAAACACAGAAATTGCATCCGAATTTAATACAAAAAGCACAAGGCCGACATAAGTACAAGAGGACTGGCTCTCTAACTTTCTATGACTTAGACCTCTCCTGTGAGTCCAGTTTTCGATTCCGATGCTTCACTTCAGGTTTACTTTATCCCTTGGACCTTCTTATTGACGATGAAACACAGAAATTGCATCCAAATTTAATACAGAAGGCACAATGCCGACTTAAGTACAAGAGGACCGACACGCTAAATTTCTTTGATTTGAATCTCTCCTGTGAGTCCGGTTTTAGATTCCGATGCTTCACTTCAGGTTTACTGTATCCGTCGGACCTCCTTATTGACGATGAAACACAGATATTGCATCCGAATTTAATACAAAAGCACAATGCCGTCTTACGTACAAGAGGACTGACACTCTCACTTTCTATGATTTGAACCTCTCCTGTGAGTCCGGTTTTAGATTCCGATGCTTCACTTCAGGGTTACTGTATCCCTTGGACCTTCTTATTGACGATGAAACAGAAATTGCATCCCAATTTAATACAAAAGGCACAATGCCGACTTAATTACAAGAGGACTGACACTCTAACTTTCTATGATTTTAGCTTCTCATGTGAGTCCAGTTTCAGATTCTGATGCTTAACTTCAGGTTTACTGTATACCTCGGAATATCTTATTGACAATGAAACACAGAAGATGCATCGGAATTAAATTCAAAAGGCATAATGCCGACTTAAGTACAAGGGGATTGACACTCTAACTTTCTGTGATTTGAACCCCTCCTGTGAGTCCAGTTTTAGATTCCGATGCTTCACTTCAGGTTTGCTGTAACCCTTGGACCTTCTTATTGACGATGAAACACAGAAAATGCATCCAAATTTATTACAAAAGGCACAATGACGACTTAAGTACAATAGGACTGGCACTCTCACTTTCTATGATTTGAACCTCTCCTGTGAGTCCAGTTTTAGATTCCGATGCTTCACTTCAGGTTTATTGTATACCTTTTACCTTCCTATTGACTATGAAACACAGAAATTGCATCCGAATTGAATACAAAAGGCACAATGCCGACTTAAGTACAAGACGACTGGCACTCTCACTTTCTATGATTTGAACCTCTCCTGTGAGTCCAGTTTTAGATTCTGATGCTTCACTACAGGTTTGCTGTATCCCTCGGACCTTCTTATTGACGACGAAAAACAGAAATTGCATCCGAATTTAATACAAAAGGCACAATGCCGACTTAAGTACAAGAGGACTGACTCTCTAACTTTCTATGACTTGAACCTCTCCTGTGAGTCCAGTTTTAGATTCCGATGCTTCACTTCAGGTAAACTGTATCTCTTGGACATTCTTATTGACGATGAAACACAGAAATTGCATAAGACTTTAATACAAAAGGCACAATGCCGACTTAAGTACAAGAGGACTGACTCTCTCACTTTCTATGATTTGAACCTCTCTTGTGAGTCCAGTTTAGATTCCGATGCTTCACTTCAGGTTTATTGTATACCTCGGAAGTTCTTATTGACGATGAAACACAGAAATTCCATCGGAATTAAGTTCAAAAATCTCAATGCCAACTTAAGTACAAGAGGACTGACACTCTAACCTTCTATGATTTGATCCTGTCCTGTGAGTCCAGTTTTAGATTCCGATGCTTCACTTCAGGTTTACTGTATCCCTTTGACCTTTTTATTGACGATGAAACACAGAAATAGCATCCGAATTTAACACAAAGGGCACAATGCCGGCTTAAGTACAAGAGGACTGACACTCTCACTTCCTATGATTTGAACCTCTCCTGTGAGTCGAGTTTTAGATTCCGATGCTTCACTTCAGGTTTACTGTATCCCTTGGACCTTCTTATTGACGATGAAACACAGACATTCCAATCCGAATTTAATACAAAATTCACAATGCCGACTTAAGTACAAGAGGACTGACACTCTCACTTTCTATTATTTGAACCTCTCCTGTGAGTCCAGCTTTAGATTCCGATGCTTCACTTCAGGTTTACTGTATACCTCGGAACTTTTTATTGACGATGAAACACAGAAGTTGCATCGGAATTAAATTCAAAAGGCATAATGCCGACTTAAATACAAGGGGATTGACACTCTAACTTTCTATGATTTGAACCTCTCCTGTGAGTCCGGTTTTAGATTCCGATGCTTTACTTCAGGTTTACTGTATCCCTTGGACCTTCTTATTGACGATGAAACACAGACATTGCAATCCGAATTATAAAAAAATTCACAATGCCGTCTTAAGTACAAGAGGACTGACACTCTCACTTTCTATTATTTGAACCTCTCCTGTGAGTCCAGCTTTAGATTCCGATGCTTCACTTCAGGTTTACTGTACCCCTTGGACCTTCTTATTGACGATGAAACACAGAAATTGCATCCGAATTTAATACAAAAGGCACAATGCCGACTTAAGTACAAGAGGACTGGCTCTCTAACTTTCTATGACTTAAACCTATCCTGTGAGTCCAGTTTTAGTTTCCGATGCTTCACTTCAGGTTTACTGTATCCCTTGGACCTTCTTATTCACGATGAAACACAGAAATTGCATCCAAATTTAATACAAAATGCACAATGCCGACTTAAGTACAAGAGAACTGACACTCTAACTTTCTATGATTTGAACTCCTCCTGTGAGTCCAGTTTTAGATTCCGATGCTTCACTTCAGGTTTGCTGTAACCATTGGACCTTCTTATTGACGATGAAACACAGAAAATGCATCCAAATTTAATACAAAGGGCACAATGCCGACTTAAGTACAAGAGGACCGACACGCTAACTTTCTACGATTTGAATCACTCCTGTGAGTCCGGTTTTAGGTTCCGATGCTTCACTTCAGTTTCACTGTATCCCTCGGACCTCCTTATTGACGATGAAACACAGATATTGCATCCGAATTTAATACAAAAGCACAATGCCGACTTACGTACAAGACGACTGACACTCTCACTTTCTATGATTTGAACCTCTCCTGTGAGTCCAGATTTAGATTCCGATGCTTCACTTCAGGTTTACTGTATCCCTTGGACCTTCTTATTGACGATGAAACACATAAATTGCATCCAAATTTAATACAAAAGGCACAATGCCAACTTAAGTACAAGAGGACTGACACTCTAACTTTCTATGATGTGAACCTCTCCTGTGAGAACAGTTTTAGATTCCGATGCTTCACTTCAGGGTTACTGTATCCCTTGGACCTTCTTATTGACGATAAAACAGAAATTGCATCCGAATTTAATACAAAAGGCACAATGCCGACTTAATTACAAGAGGACTGATACTCTAACTTTCTATGATTTGAACCTCTCATGTGAGTCCAGTTTCAGATTCTGATGCTTCACTTCAGGTTTACTGTATACCTCCGAACTTCTTATTGACGATGAAACACAGAAGTTGCATCGGAATTAAATTCAAAAGGTATAATGCCGACTTAAGTACAAGGGGACTGACACTCTAACTTTCTATGATTAGAACCCCTCCTGTGAGTCCAGTTTTAGATTCCGATGCTTCACTTCAGGTTTGCTGTAACCCTTGGACCTTCTTATTGACGATGAAACACAGAAAATGCATCCAAATTTAATACAAAAGGCACAATGCCGACTTAAGTACAAGAGGACCGACACGCTAACTTTCTATGATTTGAATCTCTCCTGTGAGTCCGGTTTTAGATTCCGATGCTTCACTTCAGGTTTACTGTATCCCTTGGACCTTCTTATTGACGATGAAACACAAACATTCCAATCCGAATTTAATACAAAATTCACAATGCCGACTTAAGTACAAGAGGACTGACACTCTCACTTTCTATTATTTGAACCTCTCCTGTGAGTCCAGTTTTAGATTCCGATGCTTCACATCAGGTTTACTGTATCCCTTGGACCTTCTTATTGACGATGAAACACAGAAATTGCATTCGAATTTAATACAAAAGGCACAATGCCGACTTAAGTACAAGAGGACTGGCTCTCTAACTTTCTATGATATAAACCCATCCTGTGAGTCCAATTTTTAGTTTCCGATGCTTCACTTCAGGTTTACTGTATCCCTTGGACCTTCTTATTGACGATAAAACAGAAATTGCATCCGAATTTAATACAAAAGGCACAATGCCGACTTAATTACAAGAGGACTGACACTCTAACTTTCTATGATTTGAATCTCTCATGTGAGTCCAGTTTCAGATTCTGATGCTTCACTTCAGGTTTACTGTATACCTCGGAACTTCTTATTGACGATGAAACACAGAAGTTGCATCGGAATTAAATTCAAAAGCTATAATGCCGACTTAAGTACAAGGGGACTGACACTCTAACTTTCTATGATTTGAACCCCTCCTGTGAGTCCAGTTTTAGATTCTGATGCTTCACTTCAGGTTTGCTGTAACCCTTGGACCTTCTTATTGACGATGAAACACAGAAAATGCATCCAAATTTAATACAAAAGGCACAATGCCGACTTAAGTACAAGAGGACCGACACGCTAACTTTCTATGATTTGAATCTCTCCTGTGAGTCCGGTTTTAGATTCCGATGCTTCACTTCAGGTTTACTGTATCCCTCGGATCTCCTTATTGACGATGAAACACAGATATTGCATCCGAATTTAATACAAAAGCACAATGCCGACTTACTTACAAGTGGACTGACACTCTCACTTTCTATGATTTGAACCTCTCCTGTGAGTCCAGATTTAGATTCCGATGCTTCACTGCAGGTTTACTGTATCCCTTGGACATTCTTATTGACGATGAAACACAGAAATTGCACCCAAATTTAATACAAAAGGCACAATGCCGACTTAAGTACAAGAGGACTGACACTCTAACTTTCTATGATTTGAATCTCTCCTGTGACTCCAATTTTAGATTCCGATGCTTCACTTCAGGGTTACTGTATCCCTTGGACCTTCTTATTGACGATGAAACACAGAAATTGCATCCGAATTTAATACAAAAGGCACAATGCCGACTTATTTACAAGAGGACTGACACTCTAACTTTCTATGATTTGAACCTCTCATGTGAGTCCAGTTTCAGATTCTGATGCTTCACTTCAGGTTTACTGTATACCTCGGAACTTCTTATTGACGATGAAACACAGAAGTTGCATCGGAATTAAATTCAAAAGGCATAATGCCGACTTAAATACAAGGTGACTGACACTCTAACTTTCTATGATTTGAACCCCTCCTGTGAGTCCTGTTTTAGATTCCGATGCTTTACTTCAGGTTTACTGTATCCCTTGGACCTAATTATTGACGATGAAACACAGAAATTACAACCGAATTTAATACAAAAGGCACAATGTCGACATAAGTACAAGAGGACTGACACTCTAACTTTCTATGAATTGAACCTCCCCTGTGAGTCCAGTTTTAGATTCCGAAGCTTCACTTCAGGTTTACTGTATACCTTGGACCTTCCTATTGACTATGAAACACAGAAATTGCATCCAAATTGAATACAAAAGGCACAATGCCGACTTAAGTACAAGAGGACTGGCACTCTCACTTTCTATGATTTGAACCTCTCCTGTGAGTCGAGTTTTAGATTCCGAAGCTTCACTTCAGGTTTACTGTATCCCTCAGACCCTCTTATTGACGACGAAAAACAGAAATTGCATCCGAATTTAATACAAAAGGCACAATGCCGACTTAAGTACAAGAGGACTGACTCTCTCACTTTCTATGATTTGTACCTCTCCTGTGAGTCCAGTTTTTGATTCCGATGCTTCACTTCAGGTTTATTATATACCTCGGAAGTTCTTATTGACGATGAAACACAGAAATTCCATCGGAATGAAACTTAAAAATCGCAATGCCAACTTAAGTACAAGAAGACTGACACTCTAACCTTCTATGATTTGAACCTCTCCTGTGAGTCCAGTTTTAGATTCCGATGCTTCACTTCAGATTTACTGTATCCCTTTGAGATTTTTATTGACGATGAAACACAGAAATAGCATCCGAATTCAAGACAAAGGGCACAATGCCGACTTATGTACAAGAGGACTGACACTCTCACTTTCTATGATTTGAACCTCTCCTGTGAGTCCAGTTTTAGATTTCGATGCTTCACTTCAGGTTTACTGTATCCCTTGGACCTTTTTATTGACGATGAAACACAGAAATTGCATCCGGATTTAATACAAAATTCACAATGCCGACTTAAGTACAAGAGGACTGACACTCTCACTTTCTATCATTTGAACCTCTCCTGTGAGTCCAGTTTTAGATGCCGATGCGTCACTTCAGGTTTACTGTATCCCTTGTACCTTCTTATTGACGATTAAACAAAGAAATTGCATCCGAATTTAATACAAAAGGACAATGCCGACTTAAGTACAAGAGGACTGACACTCTAACTTTCTATGATTGAACCTCTCCTGTGAGTCCAGTTTTAGATTCCGATGCTTCACTTCAGGTTTCCTTTATACCTTGGACTTTCTTATAGACAATGAAACCGAGATATTGCATCCGATTTTAATACAAAAGGCACAATGCCGACTTAAGTACAAGAGGACTGACACTCTGACATTCTATGATTTGAACCTCTCCTGTGAGTCCAGTTTTAGATTCTGATGCTTCACTTCAGGTTTACTGTATCCCTTGGATCTTCTTATTGACGATGAAACACAGAAATTGCATCCAAATTTAATACAAAAGGCACAATGTTGACTTAAGTACGACAGGACTGACACTCTCACTTTCTATGATTTGAACCTCTCCTGTGAGTCCAGTTTTAGATTCCGATTATAAAGGCACATTTGAATGCCAAGCGTGAGTTTCCGCAGAAACGCGAAATATTAATTAAATAAATAATTAGTGACAAATAAATAAAGCCTATGGCACACAACTGCAGCGCTGTGTCGCTGATAAAACAAAAGCACAATTACGTTACTCTTATGTTTGATTAAAAAAAGAGAGCTCTGGTAGAAGTGGTGCGAGAAGCATGTATTTTATTTTATTGTCTGGCACACCGCCATATTTCATGTTATAGAAGAATACTGCGAGTTGCAACCACACTAGGCACTCGATTCTGTAAAGAATTATATTTATAAAAGTAAGTAGGATTATGAACTGTAGGCTTATTCATTGAATATATCTGATTTAACTAACTGTGTAACTTTTTTATGTTTAGTAGACAATCACCTCTGTACGACGTAATGGCATGGCTGGCAAATTATTGTAATATTGAGATTTAGATTATGAGTCCGCACCTACCGCAGCAGTCTTTGGAAACGATTTAATTACGAAGTCCGATTATTCAGTTTTATTTCACGGTCAACTACGAGTAACATTGCCTTTACGAAAAAGCCATTGTCAAGCGTCTGATATCGAATAATTAAACGTCCACGTTCCAGATAAGCAAATACAATTGCAATCACAATCACCATCATACAGATAGAATAATCAATATCTAAATAACAATATATTTTTATTTATTTATTTTACATTGGCGACTGCGTGTCGGACTTGTTATTTTGTCATTTGTTACATTGTTCTCTTTGTTTCATGTAAAAAATCAACTTTCTGGACCTGGACGTCAATGTATGAGAGATAACAAAATCTGAAGATATTTTCCAATTCTGAAATTTTGCGGGAAGACGCAATGAAACTTCCAGCAAAATAAGGTAAGACGCAGCATCTTTGCATTAGCTGGCTTGACCAGACGTATAATTCAGTGCATTAGCTTTTCAGTAAATTCTGTAGTGTTTCTTTTCTGCATAACAGTTTCAGTGATAAATTTCATTCTCAGTACTTTTCCCTAAACAATAACGTATGCAACAACACCAATACACGAGTGTACAATATGGCCGACTTCTGTACGATATCATGTAACATGGCCAGCAGCCATTACCAATAATCTCAAATTCAGTTTATATTTTTAAATTAACAGACAGCCATTGTTGCTACGAGCGATTCATGCTCAACTACATTTTATTTTAAAATCAGTGCCAAAAATTTTCTTGAAACATATATCACGTGTGGCATGGTAATAACTAAAAAACAATACGCAAAAATGGAACAGCAAGGACGTACTATTCAGGCGCAATCCGACTCGGACGTGAGACACGTGTTAGAAAATGACTTTACGACAGCAACCGGTAGTGACGATTCATCAAACATTGACGCAAGTGTTGACGAAAATTTTGACAATAGGCTGTCCACTACAAAAATTTCAAAATCTCAATCGGAGCCCATGTTAATGCATGACGTCACGTCTAATGACGCGGCGGGGGCAGAGACCTTGCAAACGGTATACATTGCCGACATGTTACAAATGCTAGTGAAACAAAACGCAGAAAATATGGAAACCATAAGGAAACAGAACGCCGAAAACATGGCAACCTTAAAGGCACAATTAGAGACACAAAATGAACAGTTAAAAACACAAAATGACGAAATCAAATCTGATCTCATAGCAATCAAGATAGATAATGACACTTTGTGTAAACGTGTGGAACTTATAGACGCCACACTGACCAAACAGATGACCGAACTCAGTACTAAATTTTCCCAGCTCAATACGAGACAAGAAAAGACTACAACTGACGAAGCACTTTTACAGACACAATGTAATAACCTATAGCTATGTAATGATGATGTAAACATGTTTATGTGCAACTGTATTATGTTTATGCTAAGAAAATATGTGACGTGTGTATGTATAATTACTTATTATTTTAACTGATGTATTGTGTAACTGTAACTATGTAAAAATTTGAACAAAACGAGTGCCAAAAAGACATTGCATAGTGAACCACTGTTCACGGACATTAACGAACATTACTAACTCTGCAACTACGCGGAAACCTATGTGAAAGAAACTTTAAATGCCATTCATTATGCAGCGTATCTATGTAAACGCGATGAACGATTTCCTTGATTAATAACTACGAACATTTAGGAGAGCTCTGGTTGAAGTGGTGCGAGAAGCACGTATTTTATTTTATTGTCTGGCACACCGCCATATTTCATGTTATAGAAGAATACTGCGAGTTGCAACCACACTAGGCACTCGATTCTGTAAAGAATTATATTTATAAAAGTAAGTAGGATTATGAACTGTAGGCTTATTCATTGAATATATCTGATTTAACTAACTGTGTAACTTTTTTATGTTTAGTAGACAATCACCTCTGTACGACATATTGGCATGGCTGGCAAATTATTGTAATATTGAGATTTAGATTATGAGTCCGCACCTACCGCAGCAGTCTTTGGAAACGATTTAATTACGAAGTCCGATTATTCAGTTTTATTTCACGGTCAACTACGAGTAACATTGACTTTACGAAAAAGCCATTGTCAAGCGTCTGATATCGAATAATTAAACGTCCACGTTCCAGATAAGCAAATACAATTGCAATCACAATCACCATCATACAGATAGAATAATCAATATCTAATAACAATATATTTTTATTTATTTATTTTATTTATTTTATACGATGCTTCACTTCAGGTTTACTGTATCCCTTGGACCTTCTTATTGACTATGAAACACAGAAATTGCATCCGAATTTAATACAAAAGGAATAATGCCGACTTAAGTACAAGAGGACTGACTCTCTCACTTTCTATGATGTGAACCTCTCCTGTGAGTCCAGTTTTAGATTCCGATGCTTCACTTCAGGTTTACTGTATCCCTTGGGCCCTCCTATTGACGATGAAACACAGAAATTGCATTCAAATTTAATACAAAAGGCACAATGCCGACTTAAGTACAAAAGGACTGACACTCTAACTTTCTATGATTTGAACCTATCCTGTGAGTCCAGTTTTAGATTCCGATGCTTCACTTCAGATTTGCTGTATACCTTGGAACTTCTTATTGACGATGAAACACAGAAATTGCATCGGAATTATATTCAAAAAGCACAATGCCGACTTAAGTACAAGAGGACTGACACTCTAATATTTCTATGATTTGAACCTCTCCTGTGAGTCCAGTTTTAGATTCCGATGCTTCACTTCAGGTTTACTGTATCCCTTAAACCTTTTCATTGACGATGAAACACAGAAATAGCATCCGAATTTAACTCAAAGGGCACAATGCCGACTTAAGTACAAGAGGACTGACACTCTCACTTTCTATGATTTGAACCTCTCCTGTGAGTCCAGTTTTAGATTCCGATGCTTCACTTCAGGTTTACTGTATCCCTTGTACCTTCTTATTGACGATGAAACAAAGAAATTGCATCCGAATTTAATACAAAAGACACTATGCCGACTTAAGTACAAGAGGACTGACACTCTAACTTTCTATGATTGAACCTCTCCTGTGAGTCCAGTTTTAGATTCCGATGCTTCACTTCAGGTTTTCTTTATACCTTGGACTTTCTTATAGACAATGAAACACAGAAATTGCATTCGATTTTAATACAAAATGCACAATGCCGACTTAAGTAAAAGAGGACTGACACTCTAACTTTCTATGACTTAAACCTCTCATGTGAGTCCAGTTTTAGATTCCGATGCTTCCCTTCAGGTTAACTGTATACCTCGGAAGTTCTTATAGACGATGAAACACAGAAATTGCATCGGAATTAAATTCAAATATCTCAATGCCAACTTAAGTACAAGAGGACTGAAACTCTAACCTTTTATGATTTGAACCTCTCCTATGTGTGAAGTTTTAGATTCCGATGCTTCACTTCTGGTTTACTGTATCCCTTGGACCTTCCTATTGATGATGAAACACAGAAATTGCATCCGAATTTCATACAAAAGGCGCTATGCCGACTTAAGTACAAGAGGACTGACACTCTAACTTTCTATGATTGAACCTCTCCTGTGAGTCCAGTTTTAGATTCCGATGCTTCACTTCAGGTTTCCTTTATACCTTGGAAGTTCTTATAGACAATGAAACACAGAAATTGCATCCGAATTTAATACTAAAGTCACAATGCCGTCTTAAGTAAAAGAGGACTGACACTGTAACTTTCTATGATTTAAACCTCTCATGTGAGTCCAGATTTAGATTCCGATGCTTCACTTCAGGTTTACTGTATACCTCGGAGGCTCTTATTGACGATGAAACACAGAAATTGCATCGGAATTAAATTCAAAAATCTCAATGCCAACTTAAGTACAGGAGGACTGACACTCTAACCTTCTAAAATTTGAACCTCTCCTGTGAGTCCAGTTTTAGATTCCAATGCTTCACTTCAGGTTTACTGTATCCCTTGGACCTTTTTTTTGACGATGAAACACAGAAATAGCATCCGAATTTAACACAAAAGGCACAATGCCGACTTAAGTACAAGAGGACTGACAGTCTCACTTTCTATGATTTGAACATCTCCTGTGAGTCCAGTTTTAGATTCCGATGCCTCACTTCAGGTTTACTGTATCCCTTGTACCTTCTTATCGACGATAAAACACAGATATTGCATCCGAATTTAATTCAAAATTCACAATGCCGACTTAAGTACAAGAGGACAGACACTCTCACTTTCTATTATTTGAACGACTCCTGTGAGTCCAGTTTCAGATTCCAATGCTTCACTTCAGGTTTACCGTATCCCTTGGACCTTCTTATTGACGATGAAACACAGAAATTGGAACCAAATTTAATATAAAAGACACAATGCCGACTTAAGTACAAGAGGACAGACACTCTAACTTTCTATGATTTGAACCTCTCCTGTGAGTCCAGTTTTAGAATCCAATGCTTCACTTCAGAGTTACTGTATCCCTTGCACCTTCTTATTGACGATGAAACGCAGAAATTGCATCCGAATTTAATACAAAAGGCACAATGCCGACTTAATTACAAGAGGCCTGACGCTCTAACTTTCTATGATTTGAACCTCTCATGTGAGTCCAGTTTCAGATTCTGATGCTTTACTTCAGGTTTACTGTATCCCGTGGACCTTCTTATTGACGATGAAACACAGAAATTGCATCCGAATTTAATACAAAAAGCACAATGTTGACTTAAGTACAACAGGACTGACACTCTCACTTTCTATGATTTGAACCTCTCCTGTGAGTCCAGTTTTAGATTCCGATGCTTCACCTCAGGTTTACTGTATCCCTTGGACCTTCTTATTGACTATGAAACACAGAAATTGCATCCGAATTTAATACAAAAGGCACAATGCCGACTTAAGTACAAGAGGACTGACTCTCTCACTTTCTATGATGTGAACCTCTCCAGTGAGTGCAGTTTTAGATTCCGATGCTTCACTTCAGATTTGCTGTATACCTTGGAACTTCTTATTGATGATAAATCACAGAAATTGCATCGGAATTATATAAAAAGGCACAATGCCTACTTAAGTACATGAGGACTTACACTCTAATATTTCTATGATTTGAACCTCTCCTGTGAGTCCAGTTTTAGATTCCGATGCTTCACTTCATGTTTGCTGTATACCTTGGAACTTCTTATTGTCGATGAGACACAGAAATTGCATCGGAATTATATTCAAAAGGCACAATGCCGACTTAAGTACAACAGGACTGACACTCTCACTTTCTATGATTTGAACCTCTCCAGTGAGTCCAGTTTTAGATTCCTATGCTTCACTTCAGGTTTACTGTATCCCTTGGATCTTCTTATTGACGATGAAACACAGAAATTGCATCCAAATTTAATACAAAAGGCTCAATGTTGACTTAAGTACAACAGGACTGACACTCTCACCTTCTATGATTTGAACCACTTCTGTGAGTCCAGTTTTAGATTCCGATTATTAAGGCACATTTGCATGCCGAGCGTGAGTTTCCACGGAAACGCGAAATATTAATTAAATAAATAATCAGTGACAAATAAATAAAGCCTATGGCACACAACTGCAGCGCTGTGTCGCTGATAAAACAAAAGCACAATTACGTTACTCTTATGTTTGATTAAAAAAAGAGAGCTCTGGTAGAAGTGGTGCGAGAAGCATGTATTGTATTTTATTGTCTGGCACACCGCCATATTTCATGTAATAGAAGAATACTGCGAATTGCAACCACACTAGGCACTCGATTCTGTAAAGAATTATATTTATAAAAGTAAGTAGGATTATGAATTGTAGGCTTATTCATTGAATATATCTGATTTAACTAACTGTGTAACTTTTTTATGTTTAGTAGACAATCACCTCTGTACGACGTATTGGCATGGCTGGCAAATTATTGTAATATTGAGATTTAGATTATGAGTCCGCACCTACCGCAGCAGTCTTTGGAAACGATTTAATTACGAAGTCCGATTATTCAGTTTTATTTCACGGTCAACTACGAGTAACATTGCCTTTACGAAAAAGCCATTGTCAAGCGTCTGATATCGAATAATTAAACGTCCACGTTCCAGATAAGCAAATACAATTGCAATCACAATCACCATCATACAGATAGAATAATCAATATCTAAATAACAATATATTTTTATTTATTTATTTTACATTGGCGACTGCGTGTCGGACTTGTTATTTTGTCATTTGTTACATTGATCTCTTTGTTTCAGGTAAAAAATCAACTTTCTGGACCTGGACGTCAATGTATGAGAGATAACAAAATCTGAAGATATTTTCCAATTCTGAAATTTTGCGGGAAGACGCAATGAAACTTCCAGCAAAATAAGGTAAGACGCAGCATCTTTGCATTAGCAGGCTTGACCAGACGTATAATTCAGTGTATTAGCTTTTCAGTAAATTCTGTAGTGTTTCTTTTCCGCATAACAGTTTCAGTGATAAATTTCATTCTCAGTACTTTTCCCTAAACAATAACGTATGCAACAATACCAATACACGAGTGTACAATATGGCCGACTTCTGTACGATATCATGTAACATGGCCAGCAGCCATTACCAATAATCTCAAATTCAGTTTATATTTTTAAATTAACAGACAGCCATTGTTGCTACGAGCGATTCATGCTCAACTACATTTTATTTTAAAATCAGTGTCAAAAATTTTCTTGAAACATATATCACGTGTGGCATGGTAATAACTAGAAAACAATACGCAAAAATGGAACAGCAAGGACGTACTATTCAGGCGCAATCCGACTCGGACGTGAGACAAGTGTTAGAAAATGACTTTACGACAGCAACCGGTAGTGACGATTCATCAAACATTGACGCAAGTGTTGACGAAAATTTTGACAATAGGCTGTCCACTACAAAAATTTCAAAATCTCAATCAGAGCCCATGTTAAAGCATGACGTCACGTCTAATGACGCGGCGGGGGCAGAGACCTTGCAAACGGTAAACATTGCCGACATGTTACAAATGCTAGCGAAACAAAACGCAGAAAATATGGCAACCATAAGGAAACAGAACGCCGAAAACATGGCAACCTTAAAGGCACAATTAGAGACACAAAATGAACAGTTAAAAACACAAAATGACGAAATCAAATCTGATCTCATAGCAATCAAGATAGATAATGACACTTTGTGTAAACGTGTGGAACTTATAGACGCCACACTGACCAAACAGATGACCGAACTCAGTACAAAATTTTCCCAGCTCAATACGAGACAAGAAAAGACTACAACTGACGTAGCACTTTTACAGACACAATGTAATAACCTATAGCTATGTAATGATGATGTAAACATGTTTATGTGCAACTGTATTATGTTTATGCTAAGAAAATATGTGACGTGTGTATGTATAATTACTTATTTTTTTAACTGATGTATAGTGTAACTGTTACTTTGTAAAAATTTGAACAAAACGAGTGCCAAAAAGACATTGCATAGTGAACCACTGTTCACGGACATTAACGAACATTACTAACTCTGCAACTACGCGGAAACCTATGTGAAAGAAACTGTAAATGCCATTCATTATGCAGCGTATCTATGTAAACGCGATGAACGATTTCCTTGATTAATAACTACGAACATTTAGGAGAGCTCTGGTTGAAGTGGTGCGAGAAGCACGTATTTTATTTTATTGTCTGGCACACCGCCATATTTCATGTTATAGAAGAATACTGCGAGTTGCAACCACACTAGGCACACGATTCTGTAAAGAATTATATTTATAAAAGTAAGTAGGATTATGAATTGTAGGCTTATTCATTGAATATATCTGATTTAACTAACTGTGTAACTTTTTTATGTTTAGTAGACAATCACCTCTGTACGACGTATTGGCATGGCTGGCAAATTATTGTAATATTGAGATTTAGATTATGAGTCCGCACCTACCGCAGCAGTCTTTGGAAACGATTTAATTACGAAGTCCGATTATTCAGTTTTATGTCACGGTCAACTATGAGTAACATTGCCTTTACGAAAAAGCCATTGTCAAGCGTCTGATACCGAATAATTAAACGTCCAGATAAGCAAATACAATTGCAATCACAATCACCATCATACAGATAGAATAATCAATATCTAATAACAATATATTTTTATTCATCTATTTTATTTATTTTATACGATGCTTCACATCAGGTTTACTGTATCCCTTGGACCTTCTTATTGACTATGAAACACAGAAATTGCATCCGAATTTAATACAAAATTCACAATGCCGACTTAAGTACAAGAGGACTGACACTCTCACTTTCTATTATTTGAACCTCTCCTGTGAGTCCAGTTTTAGATTCCGATGCTTCACTTCAGGTTTACTGTATCCCTTGTACCTTCTTATTGACGATGAAACAAAGAAATTGCATCCGAATTTACTACAAAAGGCACTATGCCGACTTAAGTACAAGAGGACTGACACTCTAACTTTCTATGATTGAACCTCTTCTGTGAGTCCAGTTTTAGATTCCGATGCTTCACTTCAGGTTTACTGTATACCTCGGAGGCTCTTATTGACGATGAAACACAGAAATTGCATCGGAATTAAATTCAAAAATCTCAATGCCAACTTAAGTACAGGAGGACTGACACTCTAACCTTCTAAGCTTTGAACCTCTCCTGTGAGTCCAGTTTTAGATTCCGATGCTTTACTTCAGGTTTACTTTATCCCTTGGACCTTTTTATTGACGATGAAACACAGAAATAGCATCCGAATTTAACACAAAGGGCACAATGCCGACTTAAGTGCAAGAGGACTGACAGTCTCACTTTCTATGATTTGAACATTTCCTGTGAGTCCAGTTTTAGATTCCGATTCTTCACTTCAGGTTTACTGTATCCCTTGGACCTTCTTAATGACGATAAAACACAGAAATTGCATCCGAATTTAATACAAAATTCACAATGCCGACTTAAGTACAAGAGGACTGACACTCCCACTTTCTATTATTTGAACCACTCCTGTGAGTCCAGTTCTAGATTCCGATGCTTCACTTCAGGTTTACTGTATCCCTTGGACCTTCTTATTGACGATGAAACACAGAAATTGGAACCAAATTTAATACAAAAGACACAATGCCAACTTAAGTACAAGAGGACAGACACTCTAACTTTATATGATTTGAACCTCTCCTGTGAGTCCAGTTCTAGATTCCGATGCTTCACTTCAGGTTTACTGTATCCCTTGGACCTTCTTATTGACGATGAAACACAGAAATTGCATCCGTATTTAATACAAAAGGCACAATGCCGACTTAAGTACAAGAGGACTGACTCTCTCACTTTCTATGATTTGAACCTCTGCTGTGAGTCCAGTTTTAGATTCCGATGCTTCACTTCAGGTTTACTGTATCCCTTTGACCTTCCTATTGACGATGAAGCACAGAAATTGCATCCAAATTTAATACAAAAGGCACAATGCCGACTTAAGTACAAAACGACTGACACTCTAACTTTCTATGATTTGAACCTCGCCTGTGAGTCCAGTTTTAGGTTCCGATGCTTCACTTCAGGTTTACTGTATCCCTTGGACCTTCTTATTGACTATGAAACACAGAAATTGCATCCGAATTTAATAAAAGGCACAATGCCGATTTAAGTACAAGAGGACTGACTCTCTCACTTTGTATGATGTGAACCTCTCCTGTGAGTCCAGTTTTAGATTCCGATGCTTCACTTCAGGTTTACTGTATCCCTTGGACCTTCCTATTGACGATGAATCACAGAAATTGCATTCAAATTTACAACAAAATGCACAATGCCGACTTAAGTACAAAAGGACTGACACTCTAACTTTCTATGATTTGAACCTGTCCTGTGAGTCCAGTTTTAGATTCCGATGCTTCACTTCAGATTTGCTGTATACCTTGGAACTTCTTATTGACGATGAAACACAGAAATTGCATCGGAATTATATTCAAAAGGCACAATGCCGACTTAAGTACAAGAGGACTGACACTCTAATATTTCTATGATTTGAACCTCTCCTGTGAGTCCAGTTTTAGATTACGATGCTTCACTTCAGGTTTACTGTATCCCTTGGACCTTTTTACAGACGATGAAACACAGAAATAGCATCCGAATTTAACACATAGGGCACAATGCCGACTTAAGTACAAGAGGACTGACACTCTCACTTTCTATGATTTGAACCTCTCCTCTGAGTCCAGTTTTAGATTCCGATGCTTCACTTCAGGTTTACTGTATCCCTTGGACCTTCTTATTGACGATGAAACACAGAAATTGCATCCGAATTTAATACAAAATTCACAATGCCGACTTAAGTTCAAGAGGACTGACACTCTCACTTTCTATTATTTGAACCTCACCTGTGAGTCCAGTTTTAGATTCCGATGCTTCACTTCAGGTTTACTGTATCCCTTGGACCTTCTTATTGACTATGAAACACAGAAATTGCATCCGAATTTAATACAAAAGGCACAATGCGGACTTAAGTACAAGAGGACTGACTCTCTCACTTTCTATGATGTGAACCTCTCCTGTGAGTCCAGTTTTAGATTCCGATGCTTCACTTCAGGTTTACTGTATCCCTTGGACCTTCCTATTGACGATGAAACACAGAAAATGCATTCAAATTTAATACAAAATGCACAATGCCGACTTAGATACAAAAGGACTGACACTCTAAATTTCCATGATTTGAACCTCTCCTGTGAGTCTAGTTTTAGATTCCGATGCTTCACTTTAGATTTGCTGTATACCTTGGAACTTCTTATTGACGATGAAACACAGAAATTGCATCGGAATTATATTCAAAAGGCACAATGCCGACTTAAGTACAAAGGGACTGACACTCAAATATTTCTATGATTTGAACCTCTCCTGTGAGTCCAGGTTTAGATTCTGATGCTTCACTTCAGGTTTACTGTATCCCTTTGACCTTTTTATTGACGATGAAACACAGAAATAGCATCCGAATTTAACACAAAGGGTACAATGCCGACTTAAGAACAAGAGGACTGACACTCTCACTTTCTAAGATTTGAACCTCTCCTCTGAGTCCAGTTTTAGATTCCGATGCTTCACTTCAGGTTTACTGTATCCCTTGGACCTTCTTATTGACGATGAAACACAGATATTGCATCCGAATTTAATACAAAATTCACAATGCCGACTTAAGTTCAAGAGAACTGACACTCTCACTTCCTATAATTTGAACGTCTCCTGTGAGTCCAGTTTTAGATTCCGATGCTTCACTTCAGGTTTACTGTATCCCTTGGACCTTCTTATTGACTATGAAACACAGAAATTGCATCCGAATTTAATACAAAACGCACAATGCCGACTTAAGTACAAGAGGACTGACTCTCTCACTTTCTATGATGTGAACCTCTCCTGTGAGTCCCGTTTTAGATTCCGATGCTTCACGTCAGGTTTACTGTATCCCTTGGACCTTCCTATTGACGATGAAACACAGAAATTGCATTCAAATTTAATACAAAATGCTCAATGCCGACTTAAGTACAGAAGGACTGACACTCCAACTTTCAATGATTTGAACCTCTCCCGTGAGTCCAGTTTTAGATTCCGATGCTTCACTTCAGATTTGCTGTATACCTTGGAACTTCTTATTGACGATGAAACACAGAAATTGCATCGGAATTATATTCAAAAGGCACAATGCCGACTTAAGTACAAGAGGACTGACACTCTAATATTTCTATGATTTGAACCTCTCCTGTGAGTCCAGTTTTAGATTCCGATGCTTCACTTCAGGTTTACTGTATCCCTTGGACCTTTTAATTGACGATGAAACACAGAAATAGCATCCGAATTAAGCACAAAGGGCACAATGCCGACTTAAGTACAAGAGGACTGACAGTCTCACTTTCTATGATTTGAACATCTCATGTGAGTCCAGTTTTAGATTCCGATTCTTCACTTCAGGTTTACTGTATCCCTTGGACCTTCTTAATGACGATAAAACACAGAAATTGCATCCGAATTTAATACAAAATTCACAATGCCGACTTAAGTACAAGAGGACTGACACTCCCACTTTCTATTATTTGAACCTCTCCTGTGAGTCCAGTTTTAGATTCCAATGCTTCACTTCAGGTTTACTGTATCCCATGGACCTTCTTATTGACGATGAAACACAGAAATTGGAACCAAATTTAATACAAAAGACACAATGCCGACTTAAGTACAAGATGACAGACACTCTAACTTTCTATGATTTGAACCTCTCCTGTGAGTCCAGTTCTAGATTCCGATGCTTCACTTCAGGTTAACTGTATCCCTTGGACCTTCTTATTGACGATGAAACACAGAAATTGCATCCGTATTTAATACAAAAGGCACAATGCCGACTTAAGTACAAGAGGACTGACTCTCTCACTTTCTATGATTTGAACCTCTGCTGTGAGTCCAGTTTTAAAATCCGATGCATCACTTCAGGTTTACTGTATCCCTTTGACCTTCCTATTGACGATGAAACACAGAAATTGCATCCAAATTTAATACAAAAGGCACAATGCCGACTTAAGTACAAAAGGACTGACACTCTAACTTTCTATGATTTGAACCTCTCCTGTGAGTCCAGTTTTAGATTCCGATGCTTCACGTCAGGTTTACTGTATCCCTTGGACCTTCTAATTGACTATGATACACAGAAATTGCATCCGAATTTAATAAAAGGCACAATGCCGACTTAAGTACAAGAGGACTGACTCTCTCACTTTCTATGATGTGAACCTCTCCTGTGAGTCCAGTTTTAGATTCCGATGCTTCACTTCAGGTTTACTGTATCCCTTGGACCTTCCTATTGACGATGAAACACAGTAATTGCATTCAAATTTACAACAAAATGCTCAATGCCGACTTAAGTACAAAAGGACTGACACTCTAACTTTCTATGATTTGAACCTCTCCTGTGAGTCCAGTTTTAGATTCCGATGCTTCACTTCAGATTTGCTGTATACCTTGGAACTTCTTATTGACGATGAAACACAGAAATTGCATCGGAATTATATTCAAAAGCACAATGCCTACTTAAGTACAAGAGGACTGACACTCTAATATTTCTATGATTTGAACCTCTCCTGTGAGTCCAGTTTTAGATTCCGATGCTTCACTTCAGGTTTACTGTATCCCTTGGACCTTTTTACTGACGATGAAACACAGAAATAGCATCCGAATTTAACACAAAGGGCACAATGCCGACTTAAGTACAAGAGGACTGACACTCTCACTTTCTATGATTTGAACCTCTCCTCTGAGTCAAGTTTTAGATTCCGATGCTTCACTTCAGGTTCACTGTATCCCTTGGACCTTCTTATTGACGATGAAACACAGAAATTGCATCCGAATTTAATACTAAATTCACAATGCCGACTTAAGTTCAAGAGGACTGACACTCTCACTTTCTATTATTTGAACCTCTCCTGTGAGTCCAGTTTTAGATTCCGATGCTTCACTTCAGGTTTACTGTATCCCTTGGACCTTCTTATTGACTATGAAACACAGAAATTGCATCCGAATTTAATACAAAAGGCACAATGCCGACTTAAGTACAAGAGGACTGACTCTCTCACTTTCTATGATGTGAACCTCTCCTGTGAGTCCAGTTTTAGATTCCGATGCTTCACTTCAGGTTTACTGTATCCCTTGGACCTTCCTATTGACGATGAAACACAGAAATTGCACTCAAATTTAATACAAAATGCACAATGCCGACTTAAGTACAGAAGGACTGACACTCCAACTTTCAATGATTTGAACCTCTCCCGTGAGTCCAGTTTTAGATTCCGATGCTTCACTTCAGATTTGCTGTATACCTTGGAACTTCTTATTGACGATGAAACACAGAAATTGCATCGGAATTATATTCAAAAGGCACAATGCCGACTTAAGTACAAGAGGACTGACACTCTAATATTTCTATGATTTGAACCTCTCCTGTGAGTCCAGTTTTAGATTCCGATGCTTCACTTCAGGTTTACTGTATCCCTTGGACCTTTTAATTGACGATGAAACACAGAAATAGCATCCGAATTAAGCACAAAGGGCACAATGCCGACTTAAGTACAAGAGGACTGACAGTCTCAAATTTTTTGATTTGAACATCTCCTGTGAGTCCAGTTTTAGATTCCGATTCTTCACTTCAGGTTTACTGTATCCCTTGGACCTTCTTAATGACGATAAAACACAGAAATTGCATCCGAATTTAATACAAAATTCACAATGCCGACTTAAGTACAAGAGGACTGACACTCCCACTTTCTATTATTTGAACCACTCCTGTGAGTCCAGTTTTAGATTCCAATGCTTCACTTCAGGTTTACTGTATCCCATGGACCTTCTTATTGACGATGAAACACAGAAATTGGAACCAAATTTAATACAAAAGACACAATGCCGACTTAAGTACAGGAGGACAGACACTCTAACTTTCTATGATTTGAACCTCTCCTGTGAGTCCAGTTCTAGATTCCGATGCTTCACTTCAGGTTAACTGTATCCCTTGGACCTTCTTATTGACGATGAAACACAGAAATTGCATTCAAATTTAATACAAAATGCACATTGCCGACTTAAGTACAAATGGACTGACACTCTAACTTTCTATGATTTGAACCTCTCCTGTGAGTCTAGTTTTAGATTCCGATGCTTCACTTTAGATTTGCTGTATACCTTGGAACTTCTTATTGACGATGAAACACAGAAATTGCATCGGAATTATATTCAAAAGGCACAATGCCGACTTAAGTACAAAGGGACTGACACTCAAATATTTCTATGATTTGAACCTCTCCTGTGAGTCCAGGTTTAGATTCTGATGCTTCACTTCAGGTTTACTGTATTCCTTTGACCTTTTTATTGACGATGAAACACAGAAATAGCATCCGAATTTAACACAAAGGGTACAATGCCGACTTAAGAACAAGAGGACTGACACTCTCACTTTCTAAGATTTGAACCTCTCCTCTGAGTCCAGTTTTAGATTCCGATGCTTCACTTCAGGTTTACTGTATCCCTTGGACCTTCTTATTGACGATGAAACACAGATATTGCATCCGAATTTAATACAAAATTCACAATGCCGACTTAAGTTCAAGAGAACTGACACTCTCACTTTCTATAATTTGAACGTCTCCTGTGAGTCCAGTTTTAGATTCCGATGCTTCACTTCAGGTTTACTGTATCCCTTGGACCTTCTTATTGACTATGAAACACAGAAATTGCATCCGAATTTAATACAAAACGCACAATGCCGACTTAAGTACAAGAGGACTGACTCTCTCACTCTCTATGATGTGAACCTCTCCTGTGAGTCCCGTTTTAGATTCCGATGCTTCACGTCAGGTTTACTGTATCCCTTGGACCTTCCTATTGACGATGAAACACAGAAATTGCATTCAAATTTAATACAAAATGCTCAATGCCGACTTAAGTACAGAAGGACTGACACTCCAACTTTCAATGATTTGAACCTCTCCCGTGAGTCCAGTTTTAGATTCCGATGCTTCACTTCAGATTTGCTGTATACCTTGGAACTTCTTATTGACGATGAAACACAGAAATTGCATCGGAATTATATTCAAAAGGCACAATGCCGACTTAAGTACAAGAGGACTGACACTCTAATATTTCTATGATTTGAACCTCTCCTGTGAGTCCAGTTTTAGATTCCGATGCTTCACTTCAGGTTTACTGTATCCCTTGGACCTTTTAATTGACGATGAAACACAGAAATAGCATCCGAATTAAGCACAAAGGGCACAATGCCGACTTAAGTACAAGAGGACTGACAGTCTCACTTTCTATGATTTGAACATCTCCTGTGAGTCCAGTTTTAGATTCCGATTCTTCACTTCAGGTTTACTGTATCCCTTGGACCTTCTTAATGACGATAAAACACAGAAATTGCATCCGAATCTAATACAAAATTCACAATGCCGACTTAAGTACAAGAGGACTGACACTCCCACTTTTTATTATTTGAACCTCTCCTGTGAGTCCAGTTTTAGATTCCAATGCTTCACTTCAGGTTTACTGTATCCCATGGACCTTCTTATTGACGATGAAACACAGAAATTGGAACCAAATTTAATACAAAAGACACAATGCCGACTTAAGTACAAGATGACTGACACTCTAACTTTCTATGATTTGAACCTCTCCTGTGAGTCCAGTTCTAGATTCCGATGCTTCACTGCAGGTTAACTGTATCCCTTGGACCTTCTTATTGACGATGAAACACAGAAATTGCATCCGTATTTAATACAAAAGGCACAATGCCGACTTAAGTACAAGAGGACTGACTCTCTGACTTTCTATGATTTGAACCTCTGCTGTGAGTCCAGTTTTAAAATCCGATGCATCACTTCAGGTTTACTGTATCCCTTTGACCGTCCTATTGACGATGAAACACAGAAATTGCATCCAAATTTAATACAAAAGGCACAATGCCGACTTAAGTACAAAAGGACTGACACTCTAACTTTCTATGATTTGAACCTCTCCTGTGAGTCCAGTTTTAGATTCCGATGCTTCACGTCAGGTTTACTGTATCCCTTGGACCTTCTAATTGACTATGATACACAGAAATTGCATCCGAATTTAATAAAAGGCACAATGCCGACTTAAGTACAAGAGGACTGACTCTCTCACTTTCTATGATGTGAACCTCTCCTGTGAGTCCAGTTTTAGATTCCGATGCTTCACTTCAGGTTTACTGTATCCCTTGGACCTTCCTATTGACGATGAAACACAGTAATTGCATTCAAATTTACAACAAAATGCTCAATGCCGACTTAAGTACAAAAGGACTGACACTCTAACTTTCTATGATTTGAACCTCTCCTGTGAGTCCAGTTTTAGATTCCGATGCTTCACTTTAGATTTGCTGTATACCTTGGAACTTCTTATTGACGATGAAACACAGAAATTGCATCGGAATTATATTCAAAAGCACAATGCCTACTTAAGTACAAGAGGACTGACACTCTAATATTTCTATGATTTGAACCTCTCCTGTGAGTCCAGTTTTAGATTCCGATGCTTCACTTCAGGTTTACTGTATCCCTTGGACCTTTTTACTGACGATGAAACACAGAAATAGCATCCGAATTTAACACAAAGGGCACAATGCCGACTTAAGTACAAGAGGACTGACACTCTCACTTTCTATGATTTGAACCTCTCCTCTGAGTCAAGTTTTAGATTCCGATGCTTCACTTCAGGTTCACTGTATCCCTTGGACCTTCTTATTGACGATGAAACACAGAAATTGCATCCGAATTTAATACTAAATTCACAATGCCGACTTAAGTTCAAGAGGACTGACACTCTCACATTCTATTATTTGAACCTCTCCTGTGAGTCCAGTTTTAGATTCCGATGCTTCACTTCAGGTTTACTGTATCCCTTGGACCTTCTTATTGACTATGAAACACAGAAATTGCATCCGAATTTAATACAAAAGGCACAATGCCGACTTAAGTACAAGAGGACTGACTCTCTCACTTTCTATGATGTGAACCTCTCCTGTGAGTCCAGTTTTAGATTCCGATGCTTCACTTCAGGTTTACTGTATCCCTTGGACCTTCCTATTGACGATGAAACACAGAAATTGCACTCAAATTTAATACAAAATGCACAATGCCGACTTAAGTACAGAAGGACTGACACTCCAACTTTCAATGATTTGAACCTCTCTCGTGAGTCCAGTTTTAGATTCCGATGCTTCACTTCAGATTTGCTGTATACCTTGGAACTTCTTATTGACGATGAAACACAGAAATTGCATCGGAATTATATTCAAAAGGCACAATGCCGACTTAAGTACAAGAGGACTGACACTCTAATATTTCTATGATTTGAACCTCTCCTGTGAGTCCAGTTTTAGATTCCGATGCTTCACTTCAGGTTTACTGTATCCCTTGGACCTTTTAATTGACGATGAAACACAGAAATAGCATCCGAATTAAGCACAAAGGGCACAATGCCGACTTAAGTACAAGAGGACTGACAGTCTCACATTCTTTGATTTGAACATCTCCTGTGAGTCCAGTTTTTAGATTCCGATTCTTCACTTCAGGTTTACTGTATCCCTTGGACCTTCTTAATGACGATAAAACACAGAAATTGCATCCGAATTTAATACAAAATTCACAATGCCGACTTAAGTACAAGAGGACTGACTCTCTCACTTTCTATGATGTGAACCTCTCCTGTGAGTCCCGTTTTAGATTCCGATGCTTCACGTCAGGTTTACTGTATCCCTTGGACCTTCCTATTGACGATGAAACACAGTAATTGCATTCAAATTTACAACAAAATGCTCAATGCCGACTTAAGTACAAAAGGACTGACACTCTAACTTTCTATGATTTGAACCTCTCCTGTGAGTCCAGTTTTAGATTCCGATGCTTCACTTCAGATTTGCTGTATACCTTGGAACTTCTTATTGACGATGAAACACAGAAATTGCATCGGAATTATATTCAAAAGCACAATGCCTACTTAAGTACAAGAGGACTGACACTCTAATATTTCTATGATTTGAACCTCTCCTGTGAGTCCAGTTTTAGATTCCGATGCTTCACTTCAGGTTTACTGTATCCCTTGGACCTTTTTACTGACGATGAAACACAGAAATAGCATCCGAATTTAACACAAAGGGCACAATGCCGACTTAAGTACAAGAGGACTGACACTCTCACTTTCTATGATTTGAACCTCTCCTCTGAGTCAAGTTTTAGATTCCGATGCTTCACTTCAGGTTCACTGTATCCCTTGGACCTTCTTATTGACGATGAAACACAGAAATTGCATCCGAATTTAATACTAAATTCACAATGCCGACTTAAGTTCAAGAGGACTGACACTCTCACTTTCTATTATTTGAACCTCTCCTGTGAGTCCAGTTTTAGATTCCGATGCTTCACTTCAGGTTTACTGTATCCCTTGGACCTTCTTATTGACTATGAAACACAGAAATTGCATCCGAATTTAATACAAAAGGCACAATGCCGACTTAAGTACAAGAGGACTGACTCTCTCACTTTCTATGATGTGAACCTCTCCTGTGAGTCCAGTTTTAGATTCCGATGCTTCACTTCAGGTTTACTGTATCCCTTGGACCTTCCTATTGACGATGAAACACAGAAATTGCACTCAAATTTAATACAAAATGCACAATGCCGACTTAAGTACAGAAGGACTGACACTCCAACTTTCAATGATTTGAACCTCTCCCGTGAGTCCAGTTTTAGATTCCGATGCTTCACTTCAGATTTGCTGTATACCTTGGAACTTCTTATTGACGATGAAACACAGAAATTGCATCGGAATTATATTCAAAAGGCACAATGCCGACTTAAGTACAAGAGGACTGACACTCTAATATTTCTATGATTTGAACCTCTCCTGTGAGTCCAGTTTTAGATTCCGATGCTTCACTTCAGGTTTACTGTATCCCTTGGACCTTTTAATTGACGATGAAACACAGAAATAGCATCCGAATTAAGCACAAAGGGCACAATGCCGACTTAAGTACAAGAGGACTGACAGTCTCACATTCTTTGATTTGAACATCTCGTGTGAGTCCAGTTTTAGATTCCGATTCTTCACTTCAGGTTTACTGTATCCCTTGGACCTTCTTAATGACGATAAAACACAGAAATTGCATCCGAATTTAATACAAAATTCACAATGCCGACTTAAGTACAAGAGGACTGACACTCCCACTTTCTATTATTTGAACCACTCCTGTGAGTCCAGTTTTAGATTCCAATGCTTCACTTCAGGTTTACTGTATCCCATGGACCTTCTTATTGACGATGAAACACAGAAATTGGAACCAAATTTAATACAAAAGACACAATGCCGACTTAAGTACAGGAGGACAGACACTCTAACTTTCTATGATTTGAACCTCTCCTGTGAGTCCAGTTCTAGATTCCGATGCTTCACTTCAGGTTAACTGTATCCCTTGGACCTTCTTATTGACGATGAAACACAGAAATTGCATTCAAATTTAATACAAAATGCACATTGCCGACTTAAGTACAAAAGGACTGACACTCTAACTTTCTATGATTTGAACCTCTCCTGTGAGTCTAGTTTTAGATTCCGATGCTTCACTTTAGATTTGCTGTATACCTTGGAACTTCTTATTGACGATGAAACACAGAAATTGCATCGGAATTATATTCAAAAGGCACAATGCCGACTTAAGTACAAAGGGACTGACACTCAAATATTTCTATGATTTGAACCTCTCCTGTGAGTCCAGGTTTAGATTCTGATGCTTCACTTCAGGTTTACTGTATTCCTTTGACCTTTTTATTGACGATGAAACACAGAAATAGCATCCGAATTTAACACAAAGGGTACAATGCCGACTTAAGAACAAGAGGACTGACACTCTCACTTTCTAAGATTTGAACCTCTCCTCTGAGTCCAGTTTTAGATTCCGATGCTTCACTTCAGGTTTACTGTATCCCTTGGACCTTCTTATTGACGATGAAACACAGATATTGCATCCGAATTTAATACAAAATTCACAATGCCGACTTAAGTTCAAGAGAACTGACACTCTCACTTTCTATAATTTGAACGTCTCCTGTGAGTCCAGTTTTAGATTCCGATGCTTCACTTCAGGTTTACTGTATCCCTTGGACCTTCTTATTGACTATGAAACACAGAAATTGCATCCGAATTTAATACAAAACGCACAATGCCGACTTAAGTACAAGAGGACTGACTCTCTCACTCTCTATGATGTGAACCTCTCCTGTGAGTCCCGTTTTAGATTCCGATGCTTCACGTCAGGTTTACTGTATCCCTTGGACCTTCCTATTGACGATGAAACACAGAAATTGCATTCAAATTTAATACAAAATGCTCAATGCCGACTTAAGTACAGAAGGACTGACACTCCAACTTTCAATGATTTGAACCTCTCCCGTGAGTCCAGTTTTAGATTCCGATGCTTCACTTCAGATTTGCTGTATACCTTGGAACTTCTTATTGACGATGAAACACAGAAATTGCATCGGAATTATATTCAAAAGGCACAATGCCGACTTAAGTACAAGAGGACTGACACTCTAATATTTCTATGATTTGAACCTCTCCTGTGAGTCCAGTTTTAGATTCCGATGCTTCACTTCAGGTTTACTGTATCCCTTGGACCTTTTAATTGACGATGAAACACAGAAATAGCATCCGAATTAAGCACAAAGGGCACAATGCCGACTTAAGTACAAGAGGACTGACAGTCTCACTTTCTATGATTTGAACATCTCCTGTGAGTCCAGTTTTAGATTCCGATTCTTCACTTCAGGTTTACTGTATCCCTTGGACCTTCTTAATGACGATAAAACACAGAAATTGCATCCGAATTTAATACAAAATTCACAATGCCGACTTAAGTACAAGAGGACTGACACTCCCACTTTTTATTATTTGAACCTCTCCTGTGAGTCCAGTTTTAGATTCCAATGCTTCACTTCAGGTTTACTGTATCCCATGGACCTTCTTATTGACGATGAAACACAGAAATTGGAACCAAATTTAATACAAAAGACACAATGCCGACTTAAGTACAAGATGACTGACACTCTAACTTTCTATGATTTGAACCTCTCCTGTGAGTCCAGTTCTAGATTCCGATGCTTCACTTCAGGTTAACTGTATCCCTTGGACCTTCTTATTGACGATGAAACACAGAAATTGCATCCGTATTTAATACAAAAGGCACAATGCCGACTTAAGTACAAGAGGACTGACTCTCTGACTTTCTATGATTTGAACCTCTGCTGTGAGTCCAGTTTTAAAATCCGATGCATCACTTCAGGTTTACTGTATCCCTTTGACCTTCCTATTGACGATGAAACACAGAAATTGCATCCAAATTTAATACAAAAGGCACAATGCCGACTTAAGTACAAAAGGACTGACACTCTAACTTTCTATGATTTGAACCTCTCCTGTGAGTCCAGTTTTAGATTCCGATGCTTCACGTCAGGTTTACTGTATCCCTTGGACCTTCTAATTGACTATGATACACAGAAATTGCATCCGAATTTAATAAAAGGCACAATGCCGACTTAAGTACAAGAGGACTGACTCTCTCACTTTCTATGATGTGAACCTCTCCTGTGAGTCCAGTTTTAGATTCCGATGCTTCACTTCAGGTTTACTGTATCCCTTGGACCTTCCTATTGACGATGAAACACAGTAATTGCATTCAAATTTACAACAAAATGCTCAATGCCGACTTAAGTACAAAAGGACTGACACTCTAACTTTCTATGATTTGAACCTCTCCTGTGAGTCCAGTTTTAGATTCCGATGCTTCACTTCAGATTTGCTGTATACCTTGGAACTTCTTATTGACGATGAAACACAGAAATTGCATCGGAATTATATTCAAAAGCACAATGCCTACTTAAGTACAAGAGGACTGACACTCTAATATTTCTATGATTTGAACCTCTCCTGTGAGTCCAGTTTTAGATTCCGATGCTTCACTTCAGGTTTACTGTATCCCTTGGACCTTTTTACTGACGATGAAACACAGAAATAGCATCCGAATTTAACACAAAGGGCACAATGCCGACTTAAGTACAAGAGGACTGACACTCTCACTTTCTATGATTTGAACCTCTCCTCTGAGTCAAGTTTTAGATTCCGATGCTTCACTTCAGGTTCACTGTATCCCTTGGACCTTCTTATTGACGATGAAACACAGAAATTGCATCCGAATTTAATACTAAATTCACAATGCCGACTTAAGTTCAAGAGGACTGACACTCTCACATTCTATTATTTGAACCTCTCCTGTGAGTCCAGTTTTAGATTCCGATGCTTCACTTCAGGTTTACTGTATCCCTTGGACCTTCTTATTGACTATGAAACACAGAAATTGCATCCGAATTTAATACAAAAGGCACAATGCCGACTTAAGTACAAGAGGACTGACTCTCTCACTTTCTATGATGTGAACCTCTCCTGTGAGTCCAGTTTTAGATTCCGATGCTTCACTTCAGGTTTACTGTATCCCTTGGACCTTCCTATTGACGATGAAACACAGAAATTGCACTCAAATTTAATACAAAATGCACAATGCCGACTTAAGTACAGAAGGACTGACACTCCAACTTTCAATGATTTGAACCTCTCTCGTGAGTCCAGTTTTAGATTCCGATGCTTCACTTCAGATTTGCTGTATACCTTGGAACTTCTTATTGACGATGAAACACAGAAATTGCATCGGAATTATATTCAAAAGGCACAATGCCGACTTAAGTACAAGAGGACTGACACTCTAATATTTCTATGATTTGAACCTCTCCTGTGAGTCCAGTTTTAGATTCCGATGCTTCACTTCAGGTTTACTGTATCCCTTGGACCTTTTAATTGACGATGAAACACAGAAATAGCATCCGAATTAAGCACAAAGGGCACAATGCCGACTTAAGTACAAGAGGACTGACAGTCTCACATTCTTTGATTTGAACATCTCCTGTGAGTCCAGTTTTTAGATTCCGATTCTTCACTTCAGGTTTACTGTATCCCTTGGACCTTCTTAATGACGATAAAACACAGAAATTGCATCCGAATTTAATACAAAATTCACAATGCCGACTTAAGTACAAGAGGACTGACTCTCTCACTTTCTATGATGTGAACCTCTCCTGTGAGTCCCGTTTTAGATTCCGATGCTTCACGTCAGGTTTACTGTATCCCTTGGACCTTCCTATTGACGATGAAACACAGAAATTGCATTCAAATTTAATACAAAATGCTCAATGCCGACTTAAGTACAGAAGGACTGACACTCCAACTTTCAATGATTTGAACCTCTCCCGTGAGTCCAGTTTTAGATTCCGATGCTTCACTTCAGATTTGCTGTATACCTTGGAACTTCTTATTGACGATGAAACACAGAAATTGCATCGGAATTATATTCAAAAGGCACAATGCCGACTTAAGTACAAGAGGACTGACACTCTAATATTTCTATGATTTGAACCTCTCCTGTGAGTCCAGTTTTAGATTCCGATGCTTCACTTCAGGTTTACTGTATCCCTTGGACCTTTTAATTGACGATGAAACACAGAAATAGCATCCGAATTAAGCACAAAGGGCACAATGCCGACTTAAGTACAAGAGGACTGACAGTCTCACTTTCTATGATTTGAACATCTCCTGTGAGTCCAGTTTTAGATTCCGATTCTTCACTTCAGGTTTACTGTATCCCTTGGACCTTCTTAATGACGATAAAACACAGAAATTGCATCCGAATTTAATACAAAATTCACAATGCCGACTTAAGTACAAGAGGACTGACACTCCCACTTTCTATTATTTGAACCTCTCCTGTGAGTCCAGTTTTAGATTCCAATGCTTCACTTCAGGTTTACTGTATCCCATGGACCTTCTTATTGACGATGAAACACAGAAATTGGAACCAAATTTAATACAAAAGACACAATGCCGACTTAAGTACAAGATGACAGACACTCTAACTTTCTATGATTTGAACCTCTCCTGTGAGTCCAGTTCTAGATTCCGATGCTTCACTTCAGGTTAACTGTATCCCTTGGACCTTCTTATTGACGATGAAACACAGAAATTGCATCCGTATTTAATACAAAAGGCACAATGCCGACTTAAGTACAAGAGGACTGACTCTCTCACTTTCTATGATTTGAACCTCTGCTGTGAGTCCAGTTTTAAAATCCGATGCATCACTTCAGGTTTACTGTATCCCTTTGACCTTCCTATTGACGATGAAACACAGAAATTGCATCCAAATTTAATACAAAAGGCACAATGCCGACTTAAGTACAAAAGGACTGACACTCTAACTTTCTATGATTTGAACCTCTCCTGTGAGTCCAGTTTTAGATTCCGATGCTTCACGTCAGGTTAACTGTATCCCTTGGACCTTCTAATTGACTATGATACACAGAGATTGCATCCGAATTTAATAAAAGGCACAATGCCGACTTAAGTACAAGAGGACTGACTCTCTCACTTTCTATGATGTGAACCTCTCCTGTGAGTCCAGTTTTAGATTCCGATGCTTCACTTCAGGTTTACTGTATCCCTTGGACCTTCCTATTGACGATGAAACACAGTAATTGCATTCAAATTTACAACAAAATGCACAATGCCGACTTAAGTACAAAAGGACTGACACTCTAACTTTCTATGATTTGAACCTCTCCTGTGAGTCCAGTTTTAGATTCCGATGCTTCACTTCAGATTTGCTGTATACCTTGGAAATTCTTATTGACGATGAAACACAGAAATTGCATCGGAATTATATTCAAAAGCACAATGCCTACTTAAGTACAAGAGGACTGACACTCTAATATTTCTATGATTTGAACCTCTCCTGTGAGTCCAGTTTTAGATTCCGATGCTTCACTTCAGGTTTACTGTATCCCTTGGACCTTTTTACTGACGATGAAACACAGAAATAGCATCCGAATTTAACACAAAGGGCACAATGCCGACTTAAGTACAAGAGGACTGACACTCTCACTTTCTATGATTTGAACCTCTCCTCTGAGTCAAGTTTTAGATTCCGATGCTTCACTTCAGGTTCACTGTATCCCTTGGACCTTCTTATTGACGATGAAACACAGAAATTGCATCCGAATTTAATACTAAATTCACAATGCCGACTTAAGTTCAAGAGGACTGACACTCTCACTTTCTATTATTTGAACCTCTCCTGTGAGTCCAGTTTTAGATTCCGATGCTTCACTTCAGGTTTACTGTATCCCTTGGACCTTCTTATTGACTATGAAACACAGAAATTGCATCCGAATTTAATACAAAAGGCACAATGCCGACTTAAGTACAAGAGGACTGACTCTCTCACTTTCTATGATGTGAACCTCTCCTGTGAGTCCAGTTTTAGATTCCGATGCTTCACTTCAGGTTTACTGTATCCCTTGGACCTTCCTATTGACGATGAAACACAGAAATTGCACTCAAATTTAATACAAAATGCACAATGCCGACTTAAGTACAGAAGGACTGACACTCCAACTTTCAATGATTTGAACCTCTCCCGTGAGTCCAGTTTTAGATTCCGATGCTTCACTTCAGATTTGCTGTATACCTTGGAACTTCTTATTGACGATGAAACACAGAAATTGCATCGGAACTATATTCAAAAGGCACAATGCCGACTTAAGTACAAGAGGACTGACACTCTAATATTTCTATGATTTGAACCTCTCCTGTGAGTCCAGTTTTAGATTCCGATGCTTCACTTCAGGTTTACTGTATCCCTTGGACCTTTTAATTGACGATGAAACACAGAAATAGCATCCGAATTAAGCACAAAGGGCACAATGCCGACTTAAGTACAAGAGGACTGACACTCTAACTTTCTATGATTTGAACCTCTCCTGTGAGTCCAGTTTTAGATTCCGATGCTTCACGTCAGGTTTACTGTATCCCTCGGACCTTCTTATAGACTATGATACACAGAAATTGCATCCGAATTTAATAAAAGGCACAATGCCGACATAAGTACAACAGGACTGACTCTCTCACTTTCTATGATGTGAACCTCTCCTGTGAGTCCAGATTTAGATTCCGATGCTTCACTTCAGGTTTACTGTATCCCTTGGACCTTCCTATTGACGATGAAACACAGAAATTGCATTCAAATTTACAACAAAATGCACAATGCCGACTTAAGTACAAAAGGACTGACACTCTAACTTTCTATGATTTGAACCTCTCCTGTGAGTCCAGTTTCAGATTCCGATGCTTCACTTCAGATTTCCTGTATACCTTGGAACTTCTTATTGACGATGAAACACAGAAATTGCATCGGAATTATATTCAAAAGGCACAATGCCGACTTAAGTACAAGAGGACTGACACTCTAATATTTCTATGATTTGAACCTCTCCTGTGAGTCCAGTTTTAGATTCCGATGCTTCACTTCAGGTTTACTGTATCCCTTGGACCTTTTTACTGACGATGAAACACAGAAATAGCATCCGAATTTAACACAAAGGGCACAATGCCGACTTAAGTACAAGAGGACTGACACTCTCACTTTCTATGATTTGAACCTCTCCTCTGAGTCCAGTTTTAGATTCCGATGCTTCACTTCAGGTTTACTGTATCCCTTGGACCTTCTTATTGACGATGAAACACAGAAATTGCATCCGAATTTAATACTAAATTCACAATGCCGACTTAAGTTCAAGAGGACTGACACTTTCACTTTCTATTATTTGAACCTCTCCTGTGAGTCCAGTTTTAGATTCCGATGCTTCACTTCAGGTTTACTGTATCCCTTGGACCTTCTTATGGACTATGAAACACAGAAATTGCATCCGAATTTAATACAAAAGGCACAATGCCGACTTAAGTACAAGAGGACTGACTCTCTCACTTTCTATGATGTGAACCTCTCCTGTGAGTCCAGTTTTAGATTCCGATGCTTCACTTCATGTTTACTGTATCCCTTGGACCTTCCTATTGACGATGAAACACAGAAATTGCACTCAAATTTAATACAAAATGCACAATGCCGATTTAAGTACAGAAGGACTGACACTCCAACTTTCAATGATTTGAACCTCTCCCCTGAGTCCAGTTTTAGATTCCGATGCTTCACTTCAGATTTGCTGTATACCTTGGAACTTCTTATAGACGATGAAACACAGAAATTGCATCGGAATTATATTCAAAAGGCACAATGCCGACTTAAGTACAAGAGGACTGACACTCTAATATTTCTATGATTTGAACCTCTCCTGTGAGTCCAGTTTTAGATTCCGATGCTTCACTTCAGGTTTACTGTATCCCTTGGACCTTTTTATTGACGATGAAACACAGAAATAGCATCCGAATTAAGCACAAAGGGCACAATGCCGACTTAAGTACAAGAGGACTGACACTCTCACTTTCTATGATTTGAACCTCTCCTCTGAGTCCAGTTTTAGATTCCGATGCTTCACTTCAGGTTTACTGTATCCCTTGGACTTCTTATTGACGATGAAACACAGAAATTGCATCCGAATTTAATACAAAATTCACAATGCCGACTTAAGTACAAGAGGACTGACACTCTCACTTTCTATTATTTGAACCTTTCCTGTGAGTCCAGTTTTAAATTCCGATGCTTCACTTCAGGTTTACTGTATCCCTTGGACCTTCTTATTGACGATGAAACACAGAAATTGTATCCGAATTTAATACAAAAGGCACAATGCCGACTTAAGTACAAGAGGACTGACACTCTCACTCTCTATGATTGAACCTCTCCTGTGAGTCCAGTTTTAGATTCCGATGCTTCACTTCAGGTTTCCTTTATACCTTGGACCTTCTTATAGACAATGAAACACTGAAATTGCATCCTATTTTAATACAAAATGCACAATGCCGACTTAAGTACAAAAGGACTGACCCTCTAACTTTCTATGTGAGTCCAGTTTTAGATTCCGATGCTTCCCTTCAGGTTTACTGTATACCTCGGAAGTTCTTATTGATGATGAAACACAGATATTGCATCGGAATTAAATTCAAATATCTCAATGCCAGCTTAAGTACAAGAGGACTGAAACTCTAACCTTCTATGATTTGAACCTCTCCTGTGAGTCCAGTTTTAGATTCCGATGCTTCACTTCAGGTTTACTGTATCGCTTGGACCTTCTTATTGACGATGAAACACAGAAATTACAACCGAATTTAATACAAAAGGAACAATGCCGACTTAAGTACAAGAGGACTGACACTCTAACATTCTATGATTTGAACCTCCCGTGTGAGTCCAGTTTTATATTCCGATGCTTCACTTCAGGTTTACTGTATAACGTGGACCTTAATATTGACGATGAAACACAGAAATTGCATTAGAATTGAAAACAAAAGGCACAATGCCGACTTAAGTACAAGAGGACTGACATTCTCACTTTCTATGATTTGAACCTCTCCTGTGAGTCCAGTTATAGATTCCGATGCTTCACTTCAGGTTTACTGTATCCCTCGGACCTTCTTATTGTCGAAGAAAAACAGAAATTGCATCCGAATTTAATACAAACGGCACAATGCGGACTTAAGAACAAGAGGACCGACTCTTTAACTTTCTATGACTTGAACCTCTAATGTGTGTCCAGTTTTAGATCCCGATGCCTCACTTCAGGTTTACTGTGTCCCTTGGACCTTCTTATTGACGATGAAACACAGAAATTGCATCCGAATTTAATGCGAAATGCACAATGCCGACTTAAGTACACGAGGACCGACACTCTCACTTTGTATGATTTGAACCTCTCCTGTGAGCCCAGTTTTAGATTCCGATGCTTCACTTCAGGTTAACTGTATCCCTTGGACCTTCTTATTGACGATGAAACACAGAAATTGCATCCGAACTTAATACAAAAAGCACAATGCCGACTTAAGTACAAGAGGACTGACTCTCTCACTTTCTATGATTTGAACCTCTGCTGTGAGTCCAGTTTTAGATTCCGATGCGTCACTTCAGGTTTACTGTATCCCTTGGACCTTCCTATTGACGATGAAACACAGAAATTGCATCCAAATTTAATACAAAAAGCACAATGCCGACTTAAGTACAAAAGGACTGACAATCTAACTTTCTATGATTTGAACCTCTCCTGTGAGTCCAATTTTAGATTCCGATGCTTCACTTCAGGTTTGCTGTATACGTTGGAACTTCTTTTTCTCGATGAAACACAGAAATTGCATTGGAATTATATTCAAAAGGCACAATGCCGACATAAGTACAAGAGGACAGACACTCTAATATTTCTATGATTTGAACCTCTCCTGTGAGTCCAGTTTTAGATTCCGATGCTTCACTTCAGGTTTACTGTATCCCGTGGACCTTCTTATTGACGATGAAACACAGAAATTGCATCCGAATTTAATACAAAAGGCACAATGCCGACTTAAGTACAAGAGGACTGACACTCTCACTTTCTATGATTTGAACCTCTCCTGTGAGTCCAGATTTAGATTCCGATGCTTCACTTCAGGTTTACTGTATCCCTCGGACCTTCTTATTTACGACGAAAAACAGAAATTGCATCCGAATTTAATACAAACGGCACAATGCCGACTTAAGTACAAGAGGACTGACTCTCTAACTTTCTATGACTTGAATCTCTAATGTGAGTCCAGCTGTAGATCCCGATGCTTCACTTCAGGTTTACTGTGTCCCTTGGACTTGCTTATTGACGATGAAACACAGAAATTGCATCCGAATTTAATACAAAAGGCACAATGCCGACATCAGTACAAGAGGACCGACACTCTCACTTTCTATGATTTGAACCTCTCCTGTGAGTCCAGTTTTAGATTCCAATGCTTCACTTCAGGGTTACTGTATCCCTTGGACCTTCTTATTGACGATGAAACACAGAAATTGCAACCGAATTTAATACAAAAGGCACAATGCCGACTTAATTACAAGACGACTGACGCTCTAACTTTCTATGATTTGGACCTCTCATGTGAGTCCAGTTTCAGATTCTGATGCTTCACTTCAGGTTTACTGTATACCTCGGAACTTCTTATTGACGATGAAACGCAGAAGTTGCATCGGAATTAAATTCAAAAGGCATAATGCCGACTTAAGAACAAGAGGACCGATACTCTAACTTTCTATGATTTGAACCTCTCCTGTGAGTCCAGTTTTAGATTCCGATGCTTCACTTCAGGTTTACTGTATCGCTTGGACCTTCTTATTGACGATGAAACACAGAAATTACAACCGAATTTAATACAAAAGGCACAATGCCGACTTAAGTACAAGAGGACTGACACTCTAACTTTCTATGATTTGAACCTCCCGTGTGAGTCCAGTTTTATATTCCGATGCTTCACTTCAGGTTTACAGTATACTGTGGACCTTCCTATTGACGATGAAACACAGAAATTGCATTAGAATTGAATACAAAAGGCACAATGCCGACTTAAGTACAAGAGGACCGACACTCTCACTTTGTATGATTTGAACCTCTCCTGTGAGTCCAGTTTTAGATTCCGATGCTTCACTTCAGGTTAACTGTATCCCTTGGACCTTCTTATTGACGATGAAACACAGAAATTGCATCCGAATTTAATACAAAAAGCACAATGCCGACTTAAGTACAAGAGGACTGACTCTCTCACTTTCTATGATTTGAACCTCTGCTGTGAGTCCAGTTTTAGATTCCGATGCGTCACTTCAGGTTTACTGTATTCCTTGGACCTTCCTATTGACGATGAAACACAGAAATTGCATCCAAATTTAATACAAAAAGCACAATGCCGACTTAAGTACAAAAGGACTGACAATCTAACTTTCTATGATTTGAACCTCTCCTGTGAGTCCAATTTTAGATTCCGATGCTTCACTTCAGGTTTGCTGTATACCTTGGAACTTCTTTTTCTCGATGAAACACAGAAATTGCATCGGAATAATATTCAAAAGGCACAATGCCGACTTAAGTACAAGAGGACAGACACTCTAATATTTCTATGATTTGAACCTCTCCTGTGAGTCCAGTTTTAGATTCCGATGCTTCACTTCAGGTTTACTGTATCCCGTGGACCTTCTTATTGACGATGAAACACAGAAATTGCATCCGAATTTAATACAAAAGGCACAATGCCGACTTAAGTACAAGAGGACTGACACTCTCACTTTCTATGATTTGAACCTCTCCTGTGAGTCCAGATTTAGATTCCGATGCTTCACTTCAGGTTTACTGTATCCCTCGGACCTTCTTATTGACGACGAAAAACAGAAATTGCATCCAAATTTAATACAAACGGCACAATGCCGACATAAGTACAAGAAGACTGACTCTCTAACTTTCTATGACTTGAATCTCTAATGTGAGTCCAGCTGTAGATCCCGAAGCTTCACTTCAGGTTTACTGTGGTCCCTTGGGCCTTCTTATTGACGATGAAACACAGAAATTGCATCCGAATTTAATACAAAAGGCACAATGCCGACATAAGTACAAGAGGACCGACACTCTCACTTTCTATGATTTGAACCTCTCCTGTGAGTCCAGTTTTAGATTCCGATGCTTCACTTCAGGTTTACTGTATCCCTCGGACCTTCTTATTGTCGAAGAAAGACAGAAATTGCATCCGAATTTAATACAAACGGCACAATGCCGACTTAAGTACAAGAGGACTGACTCTCTAACTTTCTATGACTTGAATCTCTAATGTGAGTCCAGCTGTAGATCCCGATGCTTCACTTCAGGTTTACTGTGTCCCTTGGACCTTCTTATTGACGATGAAACACAGAAATTGCATCCGAATTTAATACAAAAGGCACAATGCCGACTTAAGTACAAGAGGACTGACTCTCTCACTTTCTATGATTTGAACCTCTGCTGTGAGTCCAGTTTTAGATTCCGATGCTTCACTTCAGGTTTCCTTTATTCCTTGGACCTTCTTATAGACAATGAAACACAGATATTGCATCCTATTTTAATACAAAATGCACAACGCCGACTTAAGTTCAAGAGGACTGACACTCTAACATTCTATGATTTAAACCGCTCATGTGAGTCCAGTTTTAGATTCCGATGCTTCCCTTCAGGTTTACTGTATACCTCGGAAGTTCTTATTGACGATGAAACACAGAAATTGCATCGGAATTAAATTCAAATATTTCAATGCCAACTTAAGTACAAGAGGACTGAAACTGTAACCTTCTGTGATTTGAACCTCTCCTGTGAGTCCAGTTTTAGATTCCGATGCTTCACTTCAGGTTTACTGTATCCCTTGGACCTTCTTATTGACGATGAAACACAGAAATTGCATCCGAATTTAATACTAAATTCACAATGCCGACTTAAGTACAAGAGGACTGACTCTCTCACTTTCTATGATGTGAACCTCTCCTGTGAGTCCAGTTTTAGATTCCGATGCTTCACTTCATGTTTACTGTATCCCTTGGACCTTCCTATTGACGATGAAACACAGAAATTGCACTCAAATTTAATACAAAATGCACAATGCCGACTTAAGTACAGAAGGACTGACACTCCAACTTTCAATGATTTGAACCTCTCCCCTGAGTCCAGTTTTAGATTCCGATGCTTCACTTCAGATTTGCTGTATACCTTGGAACTTCTTATTGACGATGAAACACAGAAATTGCATCGGAATTATATTCAAAAGGCACAATGCCGACTTAAGTACAAGAGGACTGACACTCTAATATTTCTATGATTTGAACCTCTCCTGTGAGTCCAGTTTTAGATTCCGATGCTTCACTTCAGGTTTACTGTATCCCTTGGACCTTTTTATTGACGATGAAACACAGAAATAGCATCCGAAATAAGCACAAAGGGCACAATGCCGACTTAAGTACAAGAGGACTGACACTCTCACTTTCTATGATTTGAACCTCTCCTCTGAGTCCAGTTTTAGATTCCGATGCTTCACTTCAGGTTTACTGTATCCCTTGGACCTTCTTATTGACGATGAAACATAGAAATTGCATCCGAATTTAATACAAAATTCACAGTGCCGACTTAAGTACAAGAGGACTGACACTCTCACTTTCTATTATTTGAACCTCTCCTGTGAGTCCAGTTTTAGATACCGATGCTTCACTTCAGGTTTACTGTATCCCTTGGACCTTCTTATTGACGATGAAACACAGAAATTGTATCCGAATTTAATACAAAAGGCACAATGCCGACTTAAGTACAAGAGGACTGACACTCTCACTCTCTATGATTGAACCTCTCCTGTGAGTCCAGTTTTAGATTCCGATGCTTCACTTCAGGTTTCCTTTATACCTTGGACCTTCTTATAGACAATGAAACACTGAAATTGCATCCTATTTTAATACAAAATGCACAATGCCGACTTAAGTACAAAAGGACTGACCCTCTAACTTTCTATGTGAGTCCAGTTTTAGATTCCGATGCTTCCCTTCAGGTTTACTGTATACCTCGGAAGTTCTTATTGATGATGAAACACAGATATTGCATCGGAATTAAATTCAAATATCTCAATGCCAGCTTAAGTACAAGAGGACTGAAACTCTAACCTTCTATGATTTGAACCTCTCCTGTGAGTCCAGTTTTAGATTCCGATGCTTCACTTCAGGTTTACTGTATCCCTTGGACCTTCTTATTGACGATGAAACACAGAAATTGCATCCGAATATAATACAAAAGGCACTATGCTGACTTAAGTACAAGAGGACTGACACTCTAACTTTCAATGATTGAACCTCTCCTGTGAGTCCAGTTTTAGATTCCGATGCTTCACTTCAGGTTTTCTTTATACCTTGGACCATCTTATAGACAATGAAACACAGAAATTGCATCCGAATTTAATACAAAAGGCACAATGCCGTCTTAAGTACAAGAGGACTGACACTCTAACTTTCTATGATTTAAAACTCTCATGTGAATCCAGTTTAAGATTCCGATGCTTCACTTCAGGTTTACTGTATACCTCGGAACTTCTTATTGACGATGAAACACAGAAGTTGCATCGGAATTAAATTCAAAAGGCATAATGCCGACTTAAGAACAAGAGGACCGATTCTCTAACTTTCTATGATTTGAACCTCTCCTGTGAGTCCAGTTTTAGATTCCGATGCTTCACTTCAGGTTTACTGTATCGCTTGGACCTTCTTATTGACGATGAAACACAGAAATTACAACCGAATTTAATACAAAAGGAACAATGCCGACTTAAGTACAAGAGGACTGACACTCTAACTTTCTATGATTTGAACCTCCCGTGTGAGTCCAGTTTTATATTCCGATGCTTCACTTCAGGTTTACTGTATACCGTGGACCTTAATATTGACGATGAAACACAGAAATTGCATTAGAATTGAAAACAAAAGGCACAATGCCGACTTAAGTACAAGAGGACTGACATTCTCACTTTCTATGATTTGAACCTCTCCTGTGAGTCCAGTTATAGATTCCGATGCTTCACTTCAGGTTTACTGTATCCCTCGGACCTTCTTATTGTCGAAGAAAAACAGAAATTGCATCCGAATTTAATACAAACGGCACAATGCGGACTTAAGAACAAGAGGACCGACTCTTTAACTTTCTATGACTTGAACCTCTAATGTGTGTCCAGTTTTAGATCCCGATGCCTCACTTCAGGTTTACTGTGTCCCTTGGACCTTCTTATTGACGATGAAACACAGAAATTGCATCCGAATTTAATGCGAAATGCACAATGCCGACTTAAGTACAAGAGGACCGACACTCTCACTTTGTATGATTTGAACCTCTCCTGTGAGCCCAGTTTTAGATTCCGATGCTTCACTTCAGGTTAACTGTATCCCTTGGACCTTCTTATTGACGATGAAACACAGAAATTGCATCCGAATTTAATACAAAAAGCACAATGCCGACTTAAGTACAAGAGGACTGACTCTCTCACTTTCTATGATTTGAACCTCTGCTGTGAGTCCAGTTTTAGATTCCGATGCGTCACTTCAGGTTTACTGTATCCCTTGGACCTTCCTATTGACGATGAAACACAGAAATTGCATCCAAATTTAATACAAAAAGCACAATGCCGACTTAAGTACAAAAGGACTGACAATCTAACTTTCTATGATTTGAACCTCTCCTGTGAGTCCAATTTTAGATTCCGATGCTTCACTTCAGGTTTGCTGTATACCTTGGAACTTCTTTTTCTCGATGAAACACAGAAATTGCATTGGAATTATATTCAAAAGGCACAATGCCGACATAAGTACAAGAGGACAGACACTCTAATATTTCTATGATTTGAACCTCTCCTGTGAGTCCAGTTTTAGATTCCGATGCTTCACTTCAGGTTTACTGTATCCCGTGGACCTTCTTATTGACGATGAAACACAGAAATTGCATCCGAATTTAATACAAAAGGCACAATGCCGACTTAAGTACAAGAGGACTGACACTCTCACTTTCTATGATTTGAACCTCTCCTGTGAGTCCAGATTTAGATTCCGATGCTTCACTTCAGGTTTACTGTATCCCTCGGACCTTCTTATTGACGACGAAAAACAGAAATTGCATCCGAATTTAATACAAACGGCACAATGCCGACTTAAGTACAAGAGGACTGACTCTCTAACTTTCTATGACTTGAATCTCTAATGTGAGTCCAGCTGTAGATCCCGATGCTTCACTTCAGGTTTACTGTGTCCCTTGGACTTGCTTATTGACGATGAAACACAGAAATTGCATCCGAATTTAATACAAAAGGCACAATGCCGACATCAGTACAAGAGGACCGACACTCTCACTTTCTATGATTTGAACCTCTCCTGTGAGTCCAGTTTTAGATTCCAATGCTTCACTTCAGGGTTACTGTATCCCTTGGAAATTCTTATTGACGATGAAACACAGAAATTGCAACCGAATTTAATACAAAAGGCACAATGCCGACTTAATTACAAGACGACTGACGCTCTAACTTTCTATGATTTGGACCTCTCATGTGAGTCCAGTTTCAGATTCTGATGCTTCACTTCAGGTTTACTGTATACCTCGGAACTTCTTATTGACGATGAAACGCAGAAGTTGCATCGGAATTAAATTCAAAAGGCATAATGCCGACTTAAGAACAAGAGGACCGATACTCTAACTTTCTATGATTTGAACCTCTCCTGTGAGTCCAGTTTTAGATTCCGATGCTTCACTTCAGGTTTACTGTATCGCTTGGACCTTCTTATTGACGATGAAACACAGAAATTACAACCGAATTTAATACAAAAGGCACAATGCCGACTTAAGTACAAGAGGACTGACACTCTAACTTTCTATGATTTGAACCTCCCGTGTGAGTCCAGTTTTATATTCCGATGCTTCACTTCAGGTTTACTGTATCGCTTGGACCTTCTTATTGACGATGAAACACAGAAATTACAACCGAATTTAATACAAAAGGCACAATGCCGACTTAAGTACAAGAGGACTGACTCTCTAACTTTCTATGACTTGAATCTCTAATGTGAGTCCAGCTGTAGATCCCGATGCTTCACTTCAGGTTTACTGTGTCCCTTGGACCTTCTTATTGACGATGAAACACAGAAATTGCATCCGAATTTAATACAAAAGGCACAATGCCGACTTAAGTACAAGAGGACTGACTCTCTCACTTTCTATGATTTGAACCTCTGCTGTGAGTCCAGTTTTAGATTCCGATGCTTCACTTCAGGTTTCCTTTATTCCTTGGACCTTCTTATAGACAATGAAACACAGATATTGCATCCTATTTTAATACAAAATGCACAACGCCGACTTAAGTTCAAGAGGACTGACACTCTAACATTCTATGATTTAAACCGCTCATGTGAGTCCAGTTTTAGATTCCGATGCTTCCCTTCAGGTTTACTGTATACCTCGGAAGTTCTTATTGACGATGAAACACAGAAATTGCATCGGAATTAAATTCAAATATTTCAATGCCAACTTAAGTACAAGAGGACTGAAACTGTAACCTTCTGTGATTTGAACCTCTCCTGTGAGTCCAGTTTTAGATTCCGATGCTTCACTTCAGGTTTACTGTATCCCTTGGACCTTCTTATTGACGATGAAACACAGAAATTGCATCCGAATTTAATACTAAATTCACAATGCCGACTTAAGTTCAAGAGGACTGACACTTTCACTTTCTATTATTTGAACCTCTCCTGTGAGTCCAGTTTTAGATTCCGATGCTTCACTTCAGGTTTACTGTATCGCTTGGACCTTCTTATTGACTATGAAACACAGAAATTGCATCCGAATTTAATACAAAAGGCACAATGCCGACTTAAGTACAAGAGGACTGACTCTCTCACTTTCTATGATGTGAACCTCTCCTGTGAGTCCAGTTTTAGATTCCGATGCTTCACTTCATGTTTACTGTATCCCTTGGACCTTCCTATTGACGATGAAACACAGAAATTGCACTCAAATTTAATACAAAATGCACAATGCCGACTTAAGTACAGAAGGACTGACACTCCAACTTTCAATGATTTGAACCTCTCCCCTGAGTCCAGTTTTAGATTCCGATGCTTCACTTCAGATTTGCTGTATACCTTGGAACTTCTTATTGACGATGAAACACAGAAATTGCATCGGAATTATATTCAAAAGGCACAATGCCGACTTAAGTACAAGAGGACTGACACTCTAATATTTCTATGATTTGAACCTCTCCTGTGAGTCCAGTTTTAGATTCCGATGCTTCACTTCAGGTTTACTGTATCCCTTGGACCTTTTTATTGACGATGAAACACAGAAATAGCATCCGAATTAAGCACAAAGGGCACAATGCCGACTTAAGTACAAGAGGACTGACACTCTCACTTTCTATGATTTGAACCTCTCCTCTGAGTCCAGTTTTAGATTCCGATGCTTCACTTCAGGTTTACTGTATCCCTTGGACCTTCTTATTGACGATGAAACATAGAAATTGCATCCGAATTTAATACAAAATTCACAGTGCCGACTTAAGTACAAGAGGACTGACACTCTCACTTTCTATTATTTGAACCTCTCCTGTGAGTCCAGTTTTAGATTCCGATGCTTCACTTCAGGTTTACTGTATCCCTTGGACCTTCTTATTGACGATGAAACACAGAAATTGTATCCGAATTTAATACAAAAGGCACAATGCCGACTTAAGTACAAGAGGACTGACACTCTCACTCTCTATGATTGAACCTCTCCTGTGAGTCCAGTTTTAGATTCCGATGCTTCACTTCAGGTTTCCTTTATACCTTGGACCTTCTTATAGACAATGAAACACTGAAATTGCATCCTATTTTAATACAAAATGCACAATGCCGACTTAAGTACAAAAGGACTGACCCTCTAACTTTCTATGTGAGTCCAGTTTTAGATTCCGATGCTTCCCTTCAGGTTTACTGTATACCTCGGAAGTTCTTATTGATGATGAAACACAGATATTGCATCGGAATTAAATTCAAATATTTCAATGCCAGCTTAAGTACAAGAGGACTGAAACTCTAACCTTCTATGATTTGAACCTCTCCTGTGAGTCCAGTTTTAGATTCCGATGCTTCACTTCAGGTTTACTGTATCCCTTGGACCTTCTTATTGACGATGAAACACAGAAATTGCATCCGAATTTAATACAAAATTCACAATGCCGACTTAAGTACAAGAGGACTGACACTCTCACTTTCTATTATTTGAACCTCTCCTGTGAGTCCAGTTTTAGATTCCGATGCTTCACTTCAGGTTTACTGTATCCCTTGAACCTTCTTATTGACGATGAAACACAGAAATTGTATCCGAATTTAATACAAAAGGCACAATGCCGACTTAAGTACAAGAGGACTGACATTCTCACTTTCTATGATTTGAACCTCTCCTGTGAGTCCAGTTATAGATTCCGATGCTTCACTTCAGGTTTACTGTATCCCTCGGACCTTCTTATTGTCGAAGAAAAACAGAAATTGCATCCGATTTTAATACAAACGGCACAATGCCGACTTAAGAACAAGAGGACCGACTCTTTAACTTTCTATGACTTGAACCTCTAATGTGTGTCCAGTTTTAGATCCCGATGCCTCACTTCAGGTTTACTGTGTCCCTTGGACCTTCTTATTGACGATGAAACACAGAAATTGCATCCGAATTTAATGCGAAAGGCACAATGCCGACTTAAGTACAAGAGGACCGACACTCTCACTTTGTATGATTTGAACCTCTCCTGTGAGCCCAGTTTTAGTTTCCGATGCTTCACTTCAGGTTAACTGTATCCCTTGGACCTTCTTATTCACGATGAAACACAGAAATTGCATCCGAATTTAATACAAAAAGCACAATGCCGACTTAAGTACAAGAGGACTGACTCTCTCACCTTCTATGATTTGAACCTCTGCTGTGAGTATAGTTTTAGATTCCGATGCGTCACTTCAGGTTTACTGTATCCCTTGGACCTTCCTATTGACGATGAAACACAGAAATTGCATCCAAATTTAATACAAAAAGCACAATGCCGACTTAAGTACAAAAGGACTGACAATCTAACTTTCTATGATTTGAACCTCTCCTGTGAGTCCAATTTTAGATTCCGATGCTTCACTTCAGGTTTGCTGTATACCTTGGAACTTCTTTTTCTCGATGAAACACAGAAATTGCATCGGAATTATATTCAAAAGGCACAATGCCGACATAAGTACAAGAGGACAGACACTCTAATATTTCTATGATTTGAACCTCTCCTGTGAGTCCAGTTTTAGATTCCGATGCTTCACTTCAGGTTTACTGTATCCCGTGGACCTTCTTATTGACGATGAAACACAGAAATTGCATCCGAATTTAATACAAAAGGCACAATGCCGACTTAAGTACAAGAGGACTGACACTCTCACTTTCTATGATTTGAACCTCTCCTGTGAGTCCAGATTTAGATTCCGATGCTTCACTTCAGGTTTACTGTATCCCTCGGACCTTCTTATTGACGACGAAAAACAGAAATTGCATCCGAATTTAATACAAACGGCACAATGCCGACTTAAGTACAAGAGGACTGACTCTCTAACTTTCTATGACTTGAATCTCTAATGTGAGTCCAGCTGTAGATCCCGATGCTTCACTTCAGGTTTACTGTGTCCCTTGGACCTGCTTATTGACGATGAAACACAGAAATTGCATCCGAATTTAATACAAAAGGCACAATGCCGACATCAGTACAAGAGGACCGACACTCTCACTTTCTATGATTTGAACCTCTCCTGTGAGTCCAGTTTTAGATTCCAATGCTTCACTTCAGGGTTACTGTATCCCTTGGACCTTCTTATTGACGATGAAACACAGAAATTGCAACCGAATTTAATACAAAAGGCACAAAGCCGACTTAATTACAAGACGACTGACGCTTTAACTTTCTATGATTTGGACCTCTCATGTGAGTCCAGTTTCAGATTCTGATGCTTCACTTCAGGTTTACTGTATACCTCGGAACTTCTTATTGACGATGAAACGCAGAAGTTGCATCGGAATTAAATTCAAAAGGCATAATGCCGACTTAAGAACAAGAGGACCGATACTCTAACTTTCTATGATTTGAACCTCTCCTGTGAGTCCAGTTTTAGATTCCGATGCTTCACTTCAGGTTTACTGTATCGCTTGGACCTTCTTATTGACGATGAAACACAGAAATTACAACCGAATTTAATACAAAAGGCACAATGCCGACTTAAGTACAAGAGGACTGACACTCTAACTTTCTATGATTTGAACCTCCCGTGTGAGTCCAGTTTTATATTCCGATGCTTCACTTCAGGTTTACTGTATACTGTGGACCTTCCTATTGACGATGAAACACAGAAATTGCATTAGAATTGAATACAAAAGGCACAATGCCGACTTAAGTACAAGAGGACTGACATTCTCACTTTCTATGATTTGAACCTCTCCTGTGAGTCCAGTTATAGATTCCGATGCTTCACTTCAGGTTTACTGTATCCCTCGGACCTTCTTATCGTCGAAGAAAAACAGAAATTGCATCCGAATTTAATACAAACGGCACAATGCCGACTTAAGAACAAGAGGACCGACTCTCTAACTTTCTATGACTTGAACCTCTAATGTGTGTCCAGTTTTAGATCCCGATGCCTCACTTCAGGTTTACTGTGTCCCTTGGACCTTCTTATTGACGATGAAACACAGAAATTGCATCCGAATTTAATGCGAAAGGCACAATGCCGACTTAAGTACAAGTGGACCGACACTCTCACTTTGTATGATTTGAACCTCTCCTGTGAGTCCAGTTTTAGATTCCGATGCTTCACTTCAGGTTAACTGTATCCCTTGGACCTTCTTATTGACGATGAAACACAGAAATTGAATCCGAATTTAATACAAAAAGCACAATGCCGACTTAAGTACAAGAGGACTGACTCTCTCACTTTCTATGATTTGAACCTCTGCTGTGAGTCCAGTTTTAGATTCCGATGCGTCACTTCAGGTTTACTGTATCCCTTGGACCTTCCTATTGACGATGAAACACAGAAATTGCATCCAAATTTAATACAAAAAGCACAATGCCGACTTAAGTACAAAAGGACTGACAATCTAACTTTCTATGATTTGAACCTCTCCTGTGAGTCCAATTTTAGATTCCGATGCTTCACTTCAGGTATGCTGTATACCTTGGAACTTCTTTTTCTCGATGAAACACAGAAATTGCATCGGAATAATATTCAAAAGGCACAATGCCGACTTAAGTACAAGAGGACAGACACTCTAATATTTCTATGATTTGAACCTCTCCTGTGAGTCCAGTTTTAGATTCCGATGCTTCACTTCAGGTTTACTGTATCCCGTGGACCTTCTTATTGACGATGAAACACAGAAATTGCATCCGAATTTAATACAAAAGGCACAATGCCGACTTAAGTACAAGAGGACTGACACTCTCACTTTCTATGATTTGAACCTCTCCTGTGAGTCCAGATTTAGATTCCGATGCTTCACTTCAGGTTTACTGTATCCCTCGGACCTTCTTATTGACGACGAAAAACAGAAATTGCATCCAAATTTAATACAAACGGCACAATGCCGACATAAGTACAAGAGGACTGACTCTCTAACTTTCTATGACTTGAATCTCTAATGTGAGTCCAGCTGTAGATCCCGATGCTTCACTTCAGGTTTACTGTGTCCCTTGGGCATTCTTATTGACGATGAAACACAGAAATTGCATCCGAATTTAATACAAAAGGCACAATGCCGACATAAGTACAAGAGGACCGACACTCTCACTTTCTATGATTTGAACCTCTCCTGTGAGTCCAGTTTTAGATTCCGATGCTTCACTTCAGGTTTACTGTATCCCTCGGACCTTCTTATTGTCGAAGAAAGACAGAAATTGCATCCGAATTAATACAAACGGCACAATGCCGACTAAAGTACAAGAGGACTGACTCTCTAACTTTCTATGACTTGAATCTCTAATGTGAGTCCAGCTGTAGATCCCGATGCTTCACTTCAGGTTTACTGTGTCCCTTGGACCTTCTTATTGACGATGAA
>NW_025726145.1:0-129376 GCF_021461395.2 Schistocerca americana | reverse complement strand
CAATTTCTGTGTTTCACCGTCAATAAGATGGTCCAAGGGATACAGTAAAACTGAAGTGAAGCATTGGAATCTAAAACTGGACTCACAGTAGAGGTTCAAATCACAGAAAATTAGAGTGTCAGTCCTCTTGTACTTAAGTCGTCATTGTGCCTTCTGTATTAAATTCGGATGCAATTTCTGTGTTTCATCGTCAATAAGAAAGTCCAAGGTATACAGTAAACCTGAAGTGAAGCATCGGAATCTAAAACAGGACTCACAGGAGAGGTTCAAATCAAAGAAAGTTGGAGTGTCAGTACTGTTGTACTTAAGTCGGCATTGTGCCTGTTGTGTTAAATTCGGATGCAATATCTGTGTTTCATCGTCAATTAGAGGGTCCAAGGGATACAGTAAACCTGAAGTGAAGCATCGGGATCTAAAACTGGACTCACAGGAGTGGTTCAAATCATAGAAAATTTGAGTGTCAGTCCTCTTGTTCCTAAGTCGGCATTGTGCCTTTTGTATTAATTTCGGATGCAATTTCTGTGTTTCATCGTCAGTAAGAAGGTCCAAGGTATTCAGTAAACCTGAAGTGAAGCATCGGAATCTAAAACTGGACTCACTGGAGAGGTTCAAATCATAGGAAATTAGAGTGTCAGTCCTCTTGAACTTAAGTCGGCATTGTGACTTTTGTATTAAATACGGATGCAATTTCCGCGTTCCATCGTCAATAAGAAGGTCCAAGGTATTCAGTAAACCTGAAGTGAAGCATCGGAATCTAAAACAGGACTCACAGGAGAGGTTCAAATCATAGGAAGTTAGAGTGTCAGTCCTCTTGTACTTAAGTCGGCATTGTGACTTTTATATTAAATTCGGATGCAATTTCTGTGTTTCATCCTCAAGAAGAAGGTCCAAGGGATACAGTGATCCTGAAGTGAAGCACCGGAACCAAAAACTGGACTCACAGGAGAGGTTCAAATCGTAGAAAGTTAGAGTGTCAGTCGTCCTGTACTTAAGTCGAGATTGTGCCTTTTGTATTAAATTCGGATGCAATTTCTGTGTTTCATCGTCAATAAGAAGGTCCAAGGGATACAGTAAACCTGAAGTGAAGCATCGGAATCTAAAACTGGACTCACAGGAGAGGTTCAAATCATGGAAAATTAGAGTGTCAGTCCTCTAGTACTTAAGTCGGCATTGTGCCTTTTGTATTAAATTCGGATGCAATTTCTGTGTTTCATCGTCAATAGGAAGGTCCAAAGTATTCAGTAAACCTGAAGTGAAGCATCGGAATCTAAAACAGGACTCACAGGTGCGGTTCAAATCATAGAAACTTAGAGCGTCAGTCCTGTTGTACTTAAGTCGGCATTGTGCCTTTTGTATTAAATTCGAATGGAATTTCTTTTTTTCTTCGTCAATAAGAAGGTCCAAGGTATACAGTTAAAATGAAGTGAAGCATCGGAATCTAAAACTGGACTCACAGGAGAGGTTCAAATCATAGAATGTTAGAGTGTCAGTCCTCCTGTCCATAAGTCTGCATTGTGCCATTTGTATTAAATTCGGATGCAATTTCTGTGTTTCATCGTCAATAAGAAGATCCCAGGGATACAGTAAACCTGAAGTGAAGCATCCGAATCTAAAACTCGACTCACAGGATAGGTTCAAATCATAGAAAGTTAGAGTGTCAGTCCTCTTGTACTTAAGTCGGCATTGTGCCTTTTGTACTAAATTCGGATGCTATTTCTGTGTTTCATCGTCAATAAGATGATCCAAGGTATACAGTAAATCTGAAGTGAAGCATCGGTATCTAAAACTGGACTCAGAGGTAAGGTTCAATTCATAGAAAGTTAGAGTGTCAGTCCTCTTGTACTTAAGTCGGCATTGTGCCTTTTGTATTAAGTTCGGATGCAATTTCTGTGTTTCATCGTCAATAAGAAGGTCCAAGGGATACAGTAAACCTGAAGTGAAGCATCGGAATCTAAAACTGGACTCACAGGCGAGGTTCAAATCATAGAATGTTAGAGTGGCAGTCCTCTTTTACTTGAGTCGGCATTGTGCCATTTGTATTAAATTCGGATGCAATTTCTGTGTTTCATCGTCAACAAGAGGGTCCAAGGGATACAGTGACCCTAAAGTGAAGCATCGGAATCTAAAACTGGACTCACAGGGCAGGTTCAAATCATAGTAAGATAAAGTGTCAGTCCTCCTGTTCTTAAGTCGGCATTGGGCTTTTGTATTAAATTCGGACGCAATTTCTGTGTTTCATCGTCCATAAGAAGGTCCAAGGGATACAGTAAACCTGAAGTGAAGCATCGGAATCTTAAACTGGACTCACAGGGCAGGTTCAAATCATAGTAAGTTAGAGGGTCAGTCCTCCTGTACTTAAGTCGGCATTGTGTCTTTTGTATTAAATTGAGATGCAGTTCCTGTGTTTCATCGTCAGTAGGAACGTCCAAGGGATACAGTAAAGCTGAAGTGAAGCATCGGAAACTAAAACTGGACTCACAATAGAGGTTCGAATCATAGACAGTTAGAGTGTCAATTCTCTTGGTCTTAAGTCGGCATTGTGCTTTTTGTATTAAATTCGGATGCAATTTCTGTGTTTCATCGTCAATAAGAAGGTCCAAGAGATCGGTATCTATAACTGGACTCTCAGGAGAGGTTCAAATCATGGAAAGTTAGAGTGTCAGTCCTCTTGTACTTAAGTCGGCATTGTGCCTTTTGTATTAAATTCTCATGCAACTTCTGTGTTTCATCGTCAATAAGAAGGTCCAAGTTATACAGTAAATCTGAAGTGCAGCATCGGAATCTAAAACTGGACTCGCAGGAGAGGTTCAAATCATAGAAAGTTGGAGTGTCAGTCCTCTTGTACTTAAGTCGGCAGTGTGCCTTTTGTATTAAATTCGGATGCAATTTCTGTGTTTCATCGTCAATAAGAAGGTCCAAGGGATACAGTACACCTGAAGTGAAGCATCGGAATCTAAAACTGGACTCACAGGAGAGGTTCAAATCATAGAAAGTTTGAGTGTCTGGCCTCTTGTACTGAAGTCAGCATTGTGCCTTTTGTACTAAATTCGGATGCAATTTCTGTGTTTCATCGTCAATAAGAAGGTCCAAGGTATTCAGTAGACCTAAAGTGAAGAAGTGGAATCTAAAACTGGACTCACAGGAGAGGTTCAAAACATAGAAAGTTAGAGTGTCAGTCCTCTAGTACTTATTTCGGCATTGTGCCTTTTGTATTACATTCGGATGCAATTTCTGTGTTTCATCGTCAATAAGAAGGTCCAAGGGATACAGTAAATCTGAAGTGAAGCATCGGTATCTAAAACTGGACTCACAGGAGATGATCAAATCATAGAAAGTTTGAGTGTCAGTCCTCTTGTACATAAGTCGGCATTGTGCCTTTTCTATTAAATTCGGATTCAATTTCTGTGTTTCATCGTCAATAAGAAGGTACAAGGTATTCAGTTATCCTAAAGTGAAGCATCGGAACCTAAAACTGGACTCACAGGAGCGGTTCAAATCATAGAATGTTAGAGTGTCAGTCCTCCTGTACTTAAGTCGGCATTGTGGCATTTGTATTAAATTCGGATGCAATTTCTGTGTTTCATCGTCAACAAGAAGGTCCAACGGATACAGTAAACCTGAAGTGAAGCATCCGAATCTAAAACTGGACTCGCAGGATAGGTTCAAATCATAGAAAGTTAGAGTGTCAGTCCTCTTGTACTTAAGTCGGCATTGTGCCTTTTGTATTTAATTCGGATGCAATTTCTGTGTTTCACCGTCAATAAGATGGTCCAAGGGATACAGTAAAACTGAAGTGAAGCATTGGAATCTAAAACTGGACTCACAGTAGAGGTTCAAATCACAGAAAATTAGAGTGTCAGTCCTCTTGTACTTAAGTCGTCATTGTGCCTTCTGTATTAAATTCGGATGCAATTTCTGTGTTTCATCGTCAATAAGAAGGTCCAAGGTATTCAGTAAACCTGAAGTGAAGCATCGGAATCTAAAACAGGACTCACAGGAGGGGTTCAAATCATAGGAAGTTAGAGTGTCAGTCCTCTTGTACTTAAGTCGGCATTGTGACTTTTGTATTAAATTCGGATGCAATTTCTGTGTTTCATCTTCAAGAAGAAGGTCCAAGGGATACAGTGATCCTGAAGTGAAGCACCGGAACCAAAAACTGGACTCACAGGAGAGGTTCAAATCGTAGAAAGTTAGAGTGTCAGTCCTCCTGTACTTAAGTCGGGATTGTGCCTTTTGTATTAAATTCGGATGCAATTTCTGTGTTTCATCGTCAATAAGACGGTCCAAGGGATACAGTAAACCTGAAGTGAAGTATCGGAATCTAAAACTGGCCTCACAAAAGAGGTTCAAATCATAGAATGTTAGAGTGTCAGTCCTCTTGTACTTAAGTCGGCATTGTGCCTGTTGTATTAATTTCGGATGCAATTTCTGTGTTTCATCGTCAATAAGAAGGTCCAAGGGATACAGTAAACCTGAAGTGAAGCATCGGAATCTGAAACTGGACTCACAGTGCAGGTTCAAATCACAGTAAGTTAGAGTGTCAGTCCTCCTCTTCTTAAGTCGGCATTGGGCTTTTGTATTAAATTCGGATGCAATTTTTGTGTTTCATCGTCAATAAGAAGGTCCAAGGGATACAGTAAACCTGAAGTTAAGCATCGGAAATTAAAACTGGACTCACAGGAGAGGTTCAAATCATAGAAAGTTAGAATGTAAGTCCTCTTGTACTTAAGTCGGCATTGTGCCTTTTGTATTAAATTCGAATGCAATTTCTTTTTTTCTTCGTCAATAAGAAGGTCCAAGGTATACAGTTAATATGAAGTGAAGCATCGGAATCTAAAACTGGACTCACAGGAGAGATTCAAATCATAGAATGTTAGAGTGTCAGTCCTCCTGTACATAAGTCTGCATTGTGCCATTTGTATTAAATTCGGATGCAATTTCTGTGTTTCATCGTCAATAAGAAGATCCCAGGGATACAGTAAACCTGAAGTGAAGCATCCGAATCTAAAACTCGACTCACAGGATAGGTTCAAATCATAGAAAGTTAGAGTGTCAGTCCTCTTGTACTTAAGTCGGCATTGTGCCTTTTGTACTAAATTCGGATGCTATTTCTGTGTTTCATCGTCAATAAGATGATCCAAGGTATACAGTAAATCTGAAGTGAAGCATCGGCGTCTAAAACTGGACTCAGAGGTGAGGTTCAATTCATAGAAAGTTAGAGTGTCAGTCCTCTTGTACCTCAGTCGGCATTGTGCCTTTTGTATTAAGTTCGGAAGCAATTTCTGTGTTTCATCGTCAATAAGAAGGTCCAAGGGATACAGAAAACCTGAAGTGAAGCATCGGAATCTAAAACTGGACTCACAGGCGAGGTTCAAATCATAGAATGTTAGAGTGGCAGTCCTCTTTTACTTGAGTCGGCATTGTGCCATTTGTATTAAATTCGGATGCAATTTCTGTGTTTCATCGTCAACAAGAGGGTCCAAGGGATACAGTGACCCTAAAGTGAAGCATCGGAATCTAAAACTGGACTCACAGGGCAGGTTCAAATCATAGTAAGATAAAGTGTCAGTCCTCCTGTTCTTAAGTCGGCATTGGGCCTTTTGTATTAAATTCGGACGCAATTTCTGTGTATCATCGTCAATAAAAGGGTCCAAGTGATACAGTAAACCTGAAGTGAAGCATCGGAAATTAAAACTGGACTCACAGGAGAGGTTCAAATCATAGAAATTTAGAATGTAAGTCCTCTTGTACTTAAGTCGGCATTGTACTTTTGTATGAAATTCGGATACAATTTCTGTGTTTCATCGTCATTAAGAAGGTCCAAGGGATACAGTTAACCTGAAGTGAAGCATCGGAATCTAAAACTGGACTCACAGGAGAGGTTCAAATCATAGAATGTTAGAGTGTCTGTCCTCTTGTACTTAAGTCGGCATTGTGCTTTTTGTATTAAATTCGGATGCAATTTCCGTGTTTCATCGTCAATAAGAAGGTCCAAGGTATTCAGTAAACCTAAAGTGAAGCATCGGAATCTAAAACAGGACTCACAGGAGCGGTTCCAATCATAGAAACTTAGAGTGTCAGTCCTGTTGTACTTAAGTCGGCATTGTGCCTTTTGTATAAAATTCGGATGTAATTTCTGTGTTTCATCGTCAATAAGAAGGTCCAAGGGATACGGTAAACCTGAAGTGAAGCATCGGAATCTAAAACTGGACTCACAGGGCAGGTTCAAAGCACAGTAAGTTAGAGTGTCAGTCCTCTTCTACTTAAGTCGGCATTGGGCCTTTTGTATTAAATTCGGATGCAATTTTTGTGTTTCATCGTCAATAAGAAGGTCCAAGGGTACAGTAAACCTGAAGTGAAGCATCGGAAATTAAAACTGGACTCACAGGAGAGGTTCGAATCATAGAAAGTTAGAATGTAAGTCCTCTTGTACTTAAGTCGGCATTGTGCCTTTTCTATCTAATTCGAATGCAATTTCTGTGTTTCATCGTCAATAAGAAGGTCCAAGGGATACAGTTAACCTGAAGTGAAGCATCGGAATCTAAAACTGGACTCACAGGAGAGGTTCAAATCATAGGAAGTTAGAGTGTCAGTCCTCTTGTACTTAAGTCAGCATTGTGCCTTTTGTATTAAATTCGGATGCAATTTCTGTGTTTCATCGTCAATAAGAAGGTCCAAGGGATACAGTGATCCTGAAGTGAAGCACCGGAATCTAAAACTGGACTCACAGGAGAGGTTCAAATCATAGAAAGTTAGAGTGTCAGTCCTCCTGTACTTAAGTCGGCATTGTGCCTTTTGTATTAAATTCGGATGCAATTTCTGTGTTTCATCGTCAATAAGAATGTCCAAGGGATACAGTAAACCTGAAGTGAAGTATCGGAATCTAAAACTGGCCTCACAGGAGAGGTTCAAATCATAGTATGTTAGAGTGTCAGTCCTCTTGTACTTAAGTCGGCATTGTGCCTTTTGTATTAATTTTGGATGCAATTTCTGTGTTTCATCGTCAATAAGAAGGTCCAAGGGATACAGTAAAACTGAAGTGAAGCATCGGAATCTAAAACTGGACTCACAGGAGAGGTTCAAATCATAGAAAATTAGAGTGTCAGTCCTCTTGTACTTAAGTCGGCATTGTGCCTTTTGTATTAAATTCGGATGCAATATCTGTGTTTCATCGTCAATAGGAAGGTCCAAAGTATTCAGTAAACCTGAAGTGAAGCATCGGAATCTAAAACAGGACTCACAGGAGCGGTTCAAAACATAGAAACTTAGAGTGTCAGTCCTGTTGTACTTAAGTCGGCATTGTGCCTTTTGTATAAAATTCGGATGCAATTTCTGTGTTTCATCGGCAATAAGAAGGTCCAAAAGAAACAGTAAACCTGAAGTGAATCATCGGAATCTAAAACTGGACTCACAGGGCAGGTTCAAATCACAGTAAGTTAGAGTGTCAGTCCTCCTGTTCTTAAGTCGGCATTGGGCCTTTTGTATTAAATTCGGATGCAATTTTTGTGTTTCATCGTCAATAAGAAGGTCCAAGGGATACAGTAAACCTGAAGTTAAGCATCGGAAATTAAAACTGGACTCACAGGAGAGGTTCGAATCATAGAAAGTTAGAATGTAAGTCCCCTTGTACTTAAGTCGGCATTGTGCCTTTTGTATTAAATTCGAATGCAATTTCTTTTTTTCTTCGTCAATAAGAAGGTCCAAGGGATACAGTTAAAATGAAGTGAAGCATCGGAATCTAAAACTGGACTCACAGGAGAGGTTCAAATCATAGAATGTTAGAGTGTCAGTCCTCTTGTACTTAAGTCGGCATTGTGCCTGTGTACTAAATTCGGAAGCTATTTCTGTGTTTCATCGTCAATAAGATGATCCAAGGTATACAGTAAATCTGAAGTGAAGCATCCGAATCTAAAACTGGACTCACAGGATAGGTTCAAATCATAGAAAGTTAGAGTGTCAGTCCTCTTGTACTTAAGTCGGCATTGTGCCTTTTGTACTAAATTCGGATGCTATTTCTGTGTTTCATCGTCAATAAGATGATCCAAGGTATACAGTAAATCTGAAGTGAAGCATCGGTATCTAAAACTGGACTCAGAGGTGAGGTTCAATTCATAGAAAGTTAGAGTGTCAGTCCTCTTGTACTTAAGTCGGCATTGTGCCTTTTGTATTAAGTTCGGATGCAATTTCTGTGTTTCATCGTCAATAAGAAGGTCCAAGGGATACAGTAAACCTGAAGTGAAGCATCGGAATCTAAAACTGGACTCACAGGCGAGGTTCAAATCATAGCATGTTAGAGTGGCAGTCCTCTTTTACTTGAGTCGGCATTGTGCCATTTGTATTAAATTCGTTTGCAATTTCTGTGTTTCATCGTCAACAAGAGGGTCCAAGGGATACAGTGACCCTAAAGTGAAGCATCGGAATCTAAAACTGGACTCACAGGGCAGGTTCAAATCATAGTAAGATAAAGTGTCAGTCCTCCTGTTCTTAAGTCGGCATTGGGCCTTTTGTATTATATTCGGACGCAATTTCTGTGTTTCATCGTCCATAAGAAGGTCCAAGGGATACAGTAAACCTGATGTGAAGCATCGTAAATTAAAACTGGACTCACAGGAGAGGTTCAAATCATAGAAAGTTAGAATGTAAGTCCTCTTGTACTTAAGTCGGCATTGTGCTTTTTGTATTAAATTCGGATGCAATTTCCGTGTTTCATCGTCAATAAGAAGGTCCAAGGTATTCAGTAAACCTGAAGTGAAGCATCGGAATCTAAAACAGGACTCACAGGAGCGGTTCCAATCATAGAAACTTAGAGTGTCAGTCCTGTTGTACTTAAGGCGGCATTGTGCCTTTTGTATAAAATTCGGATGTAATTTCTGTGTTTCATCGTCAATAAGAAGGTCCAAGGGATACGGTAAACCTGAAGTGAAGCATCGGAATCTAAAACTGGACTCACAGGGCAGGTTCAAAGCACAGTAAGTTAGAGTGTCAGTCCTCTTGTTCTTAAGTCGGCATTGGGCCTTTTGTATTAAATTCGGATGCAATTTTTGTGTTTCATCGTCAATAAGAAGGTCCAAGGGTACAGTAAACCTGAAGTGAAGCATCGGAAATTAAAACTGGACTCACAGGAGAGGTTCGAATCATAGAAAGTTAGAATGTAAGTCCTCTTGTACTTAAGTCGGCATTGTGCCTTTTGTATTAAATTCGAATGCAATTTCTGTGTTTCATCGTCAATAAGAAGGTCCAAGGGATACAGTTAACCTGAAGTGAAGCATCGGATTCTACAACTGGACTCACTGGAGAGGTTAAATCATAGGAAATTAGAGTGTCAGTCCTCTTGTACTTAAGTCGGCATTGTGACTTTTGTATTAAATTCGGATGCAATTTCCGCGTTGCATCGTCAATAAGAAGGTCCAAGGTATTCAGTAAACCTGAAGTGAAGCATCGGAATCTAAAACTGGACTCACAGGAGAGGTTCAAATCATAGGAAGTTAGAGTGTCAGTCCTCTTGTACTTTAGTCGGCATTGTGCCTTTTGTATTAAATTCGGATGCAATTTCTGTGTTTCATCGTCAATAAGAAGGTCCAAGGGATACAGTGATCCTGAAGTGAAGCACCGGAATCTAAAACTGGACTCACAGGAGAGGTTCAAATCATAGATAGTTAGAGTGTCAGTCCTCCTGTACTTAAGCCGGCATTGTGCCTTTTGTATTAAATTCGGATGCAATTTCTGTGTTTCATCGTCAATAAGAAGGTCCAAGGGATACAGTAAACCTGAAGTGAAGTATCGGAATCTAAAACTGGCCTCACAGGAGAGGTTCAAATCATAGTATGTTAGAGTGTCAGTCCTCTTGTACTTAAGTCGGCATTGTGCCTGTTGTATTAATTTCGGATGCAATTTCTGTGTTTCATCGTCAATAAGAAGGTCCAAGGGATACAGTAAACCTGAAGTGAAGCATCGGAATCTAAAACTGGACTCACAGCTGAGGTTCAAATCATAGAAAGTTAGAGTGTCAGTCCTCTTGTACTTAAGTCGGCATTGTGCCTTTTGTATTAAATTCGGATGCAATTTCTGTGTTTCATCGTCAATAAGAAGGTCCAAGGGATACAGTAAACCTGAAGTGAAGCATCGGAATCTAAAACTGGACTCACAGGAGAAGTTCAAATCATAGAAAATTAGAGTGTCAGTCCTCTTGTATTTAAGTCGGCATTGTCCCTTTTGTATTAAATTCGGATCCAATTTCTGTGTTTCATCGTCAATAAGAAGGTCCAAGGTATTCAGTAAACCTGAAGTTAAGCATCGGAATCTAAAACAGGACTCACAGGAGCGGTTCAAATCATAGAAACTTAGAGTGTCAGTCCTGTTGTACTTAAGTCGGCATTGTGCCTTTTGTATAAAATTCGGATGCAATTTCTGAGTTTCATCGTCAATAAGAAGGTCCAAGGGATACAGTAAACCTGAAGTGAAGCATCGGAATCTAAAACTGGACTCACAGGGCAGGTTCAAATCACAGTAAGTTAGAGTGTCAGTCCTCCTGTTCTTAAGTCGGCATTGGGCCTTTTGTATTAAATTCGGATGCAATTTTTGTGTTTCATCGTCAATAAGAAGATCCAAGGGATACAGTAAACCTGAAGTGGAGCATCGGAAATTAAAACTGGACTCACAGGAGAGGTTCAAATCATAGAAAGTTAGAATGTAAGTCCTCTTGTGTTTAAGTCGGCATTGTGCCTATTGTATTAAATTCGAATGCAATTTCTTTGTTTCATCGTCAATAAGAAGGTCCAAGGGATACAGTTAACCTGAAGTGAAGCATCGGAATCTAAAACTGGACTCACAGGAGAGGTTCAAATCATAGAATGTTAGAGTGTCAGTCCTCCTGTACTTAAGTCTGCATTGTGCCATTTGTATTAAATTCGGATGCAATTTCTGTGTTTCATCGTCAATAAGAAGATCCCAGGGATACAGTAAACCTGAAGTGAAGCATCAGAATCTAAAACTGGACTCACAGGATAGGTTCAAATCATACAAAGTTAGAGTGTCAGTCCTCTTGAACTTAAGTCGGCATTGAACCTTTTGTATGAAATTCGGATGCTATTTCTGTGTTTCATCGTCAATAAGATGATCCAAGGTATACAGTAAATCTGAAGTGAAGCATCGGTATCTAAAACTGGACTCACAGCTGAGGTTCAAATCATAGAAAGTTAGAGTGTCAGTCCTCTTGTACTTAAGTCGGCATTGTGCCTTTTGTATTAAATTCGGATGCAATTTCTGTGTTTCATCGTCAATAAGAAGGTCCAAGGGATACAGTAAACCTGAAGTGAAGCATCGGAATCTAAAACAGGACCCACAGGCGAGGTTCAAATCATAGAATGTTAGAGTGGCAGTCCTCTTGTACTTGAGTCGGCATTGTGCCATTTGTATTAAATTCGGATGCAATTTCTGTGTTTCATCGTCAACAAGAAGGTCCAAGGGATACAGTGACCCTAAAGTGAAGCATCGGAATCTAAAACTGAACTCACAGGGCAGGTTCAAATCATAGTAAGTTAAAGTGTCAGTCCTCCTGTTCTTAAGTCGGCATTGGGCCTTTTGTATTAAATTCGGACGCAATTTCTGTGTTTCATCGTCCATAAGAAGGTCCAAGGGATACAGTAAACCTGATGTGGAGCATCGGAAATTAAAACTGGACTCACAGGAGAGGTTCAAATCATAGAAAGTTAGAATGTAAGTCCTCTTGTACTTAAGTCGGCATTGTGCCTTTTGTATTGAATTCGGATGCAATTTCTGTGTATCATTGTCAATAAGAGGGTCCAAGGGATACAGTAAACCTGAAGTGAAGCATCGGAAATTAAAACTGCACTCACAGGAGAGGTTCAAATCATAGAAATTTAGAATGTAAGTCCTCTTATACTTAAGTCGGCATTGTGACTTTTGTATGAAATTCGGATACAATTTCTGTGTTTCATCGTCATTAAGAAGGTCCAAGGGATACAGTTAACCTCAAGTGAAGCATCGGAATCTAAAACTGGACTCACAGGAGAGGTTCAAATCATAGAATGTTAGAGTGTCAGTCCTCTTGTACTTAAGTCGGCATTGTGCTTTTTGTATTAAATTCGGATACAATTTCCGTGTTTCATCGTCAATAAGAAGGTCCAAGGTATTCAGTAAACCTAAAGTGAAGCATCGGAATCTAAAACAGGTCTCACAGGAGCGGTTCAAATCATAGAAACTTAGAGTGTCAGTTCTGTTGTATTTAAGTCGGCATTGTGCCTTTTGTATAAAATTCGGATGCAATTTCTGTGTTTCATCGTCAATAAGAAGGTCCAAGGGATACAGTAAACCTAAGTGAAGCATCGGAATCTAAAACTGGACTCACAGGGCAGGTTCAAATCACAGTAAGATAGAGTGTCAGTCCTCCTGTTCTTAAGTCGGCATTCGGCCTTTTGTATTAAATTCGGATGCAATTTTTGTGTTTCATTGTCAATGAGAAGGTCCAAGGGTACAGTAAACCTGAAGTGAAGCATCTGAAATTAAAACTGGACTCACAGGAGAGGTTCTAATCATAGAAACTTAGGGTTTCAGTCCTCTTGTACTTAAGTCGGCATTGTGCCTGTTGTATTAATTTCGGAAGCAATTTCTGTGTTTCATTGTCAATAAGAAGGTCCAAGGGATACAGTAAACCTGAAGTGAAGCATCGGAATCTAAAACTGGACTCACAGGAGAGGTTCAAATCACAGAATGTTAGAGTGTCAGTCCTCCTGTACTTAAGTTTGCATTGTGCCATTTGTATTAAATTCGAATGCAATTTCTGTGTTTCATCGTCAATAAGAAGATCCCAGGGATACAGTAAACCTGAAGTGAAGCATCCGAATCTAAAACTGGACTCACAGGATAGGTTCAAATCATAGAAAGTTAGAGTGTCACTCCTCTTGTACTTAAGTCGGCATTGTGCCTTTTGTATTAAATTCGGATGCTATTTCTGTGTTTCATCGTCAATAAGAAGATCCAAGGTATACAGTAAATCTGAAGTGAAGCATCGGTATCTAAAACTGGACTCACAGGTGAGGTTCAAATCATAGAAAGTTAGAGTGTCAGTCCTGTTGTACTTAAGTCGGCATTGTGCCTTTTGTATAAAATTCGGATGCAATTTCTGTGTTTCATCGTCAATAAGAAGGTCCAAGGGATACAGTAAACCTGATGTGAAGCATCGGAATCTAAAACTGGACCCACAGGCGAGGTTCAAATCATAGAATGTTAGAGTGGCAGTCCTCTTGTACTTGAGTCGGCATTGTGCCATTTGTATTAAATTCGGATGCAATTTCTGTGTTTCATCGTCAACAAGAAGGTCCATGGGATACAGTGACCCTAAAGTGAAGCATCGGAATCTAAAACTGGACTCACAGGGCAGGTTCAAATCATAGTAAGTTAAAGTGTCAGTCCTCCTGTTCTTAAGTCGGCATTGGGCCTTTTGTATTAAATTCGGACGCAATTTCTGTGTTTCATCGTCCATAAGAAGGTCCAAGGGATACAGTAAACCTGATGTGGAGCATCGGAAATTAAAACTGGACTCACAGGAGAGGTTCCAATCATAGAAACTTAGAGTGTCAGTCCTGTTGTACTTAAGGCGGCATTGTGCCTTTTGTATAAAATTCGGAAGTAATTTCTGTGTTTCATCGTCAATAAGAAGGTCCAAGGGATACGGTAAACCTGAAGTGAAGCATCGGAATCTAAAACTGGACTCACAGGGCAGGTTCAAAGCACAGTAAGTTAGAGTGTCAGTCCTCTTGTTCTTAAGTCGGCATTGGGCCTTTTGTATTAAATTCGGATGCAATTTTTGTGTTTCATCGTCAATAAGAAGGTCCAAGGGTACAGTAAACCTGAAGTGAAGCATCGGAAATTAAAACTGGACTCACAGGAGAGGTTCGAATCATAGAACGTTAGAATGTAAGTCCTCTTGTACTTAAGTCGGCATTGTGCCTTTTGTATTAAATTCGAATGCAATTTCTGTGTTTCATCGTCAATAAGAAGGTCCAAGGGATACAGTTAACCTGAAGTGAAGCATCGGAATCTACAACTGGACTCACTGGAGAGGTTAAATCATAGGAAATTAGAGTGTCAGTCCTCTTGTACTTAAGTCGGCATTGTGACTTTTGTATTAAATTCGGATGCAATTTCCGCTTTGCATCGTCAATAAGAAGGTCCTAGGTATTCAGTAAACCTGAAGTGAAGCATCGGAATCTAAAACTGGACTCACATGAGAGGCTCAAATCATAGGAAGTTAGAGTGTCAGTCCTCTTGTACTTTAGTCGGCATTGTGCCTTTTGTATTAAATTCGGATGCAATTTCTGTGTTTCATCGTCAATAAGAAGGTCCAAGGGATACAGTAAACCTGACGTTAAGCATCGGAAATTAAAACTGGACTCACAGGAGAGGTTCAAATCATAGAAAGTTAGAATGTAAGTCCTCTTGTACTTAAGTCGGCATTGTGCCTTTTGTATTAAATTCGCATGCAATTTCTTTTTTTCTTCGTCAATAAGAAGGTCCAAGGGATACAGTTAAAATGAAGTGAAGCATCGGAATCTAAAACTGGACTTACAGGAGAGGTTCAAATCATAGAATGTTAGAGTGTCAGTCCTCCTGTACTTAAGTCTGCATTGTGCCATTTGTATTAAATTCGGATGCAATTTCTGTGTTTCATCGTCAATAAGAAAATCCCAGGGATACAGTAAACCTGAAGTGAAGCATCCGAATCTGAAACTGGACTCACAGGATAGGTTCAAATCATAGAAAGTTAGAGTGTCAGTACTCTTGTACTTAAGTCGGCATTGTGCCTTTTGTACTAAATTCGGAAGCTATTTCTTTGTTTCATCGTCAATAAGATGATCCAAGGTATACAGTAAATCTGAAGTGAAGCATCGGTATCTAAAACTGGACTCAGAGGTGAGGTTCAATGCATAGAAAGTTAGAGTGTCAGTCCTCTTGTACTTAAGTCGGCACTGTGCCTTTTGTATTAAGTTCGGATGCAATTTCTGTGTTTCATCGTCAATAAGAAGGTCCAAGGGATACAGTAAACCTGAAGTGAAGCATCGGAATCTAAAACTGGACTCACAGGCGAGGTTCAAATCATAGAATGTTAGAGCGGCAGTCCTCTTGTACTTGAGTCGGCATTGTGCCATTTGTATTAAATTCGGATGCAATTTCTGTGTTTCATCGTCAACAAGAGGGTCCAAGGGATACAGTGACCCTAAAGTGAGGCATCGGAATCTAAAACTGGACTCACAGGGCAGGTTCAAATCATAGTAAGATAAAGTGTCAGTCCTCCTGTTCTTAAGTCGGCATTGGGCCTTTTGTATTAAATTCGGACGCAATTTCTGTGTTTCATCGTCCATAAGAAGGTCCAAGGGATACAGTAAACCTGATGTGAAGCATCGGAAATTAGAACTGGACTCACAGGAGAGGTTCAAATCATAGAAAGTTAGAATGTTAGTCCTCTTGTACTTAAGTCAGCATTGTGCCTGTTGTATTAATTTCGGATGCAATTTCTGTGTTTCATCGTCAATAAGAAGGTCCAAGGGATACAGTAAACCTGAAGTGAAGCATCGGAATCTAAAACTGGACTCACAGGAGAAGTTCAAATCATAGAAAATTAGAGTGTCAGTCCTCTTGTACTTAAGTCGGCATTGTCCCTTTTGTATTAAATTCGGATGCAATTTCTGTGTTTCATCGTCAATAAGAAGGTCCAAGGTATTCAGTAAACCTGAAGTTAAGCATCGGAATCTAAAACAGGACTCACAGGAGCGGTTCAAATCATAGAAACTTAGAGTGTCAGTCCTGTTGTACTTAAGTCGGCATTGTGCCTTTTGTATAAAATTCGGATGCAATTTCTGAGTTTCATCGTCAATAAGAAGGTCCAAGGGATACAGTAAACCTGAAGTGAAGCATCGGAATCTAAAACTGGACTCACAGGGCAGGTTCAAATCACAGTAAGTTAGAGTGTCAGTCCTCCTGTTCTTAAGTCGGCATTGGGCCTTTTGTATTAAATTCGGATGCAATTTTTGTGTTTCATCGTCAATAAGAAGATCCAAGGGATACAGTAAACCTGATGTGGAGCATCGGAAATTAAAACTGGACTCACAGGAGAGGTTCAAATCATAGAAAGTTAGAATGTAAGTCCTCTTGTATTTAAGTCGGCATTGTGCCTATTGTATTAAATTCGAATGCAATTTCTTTGTTTCATCGTCAATAAGAAGGTCCAAGGGATACAGTTAACCTGAAGTGAAGCATCGGAATCTAAAACTGGACTCACAGGAGAGGTTCAAATCATAGAATGTTAGAGTGTCAGTCCTCCTGTACTTAAGTCTGCATTGTGCCATTTGTATTAAATTCGGATGCAATTTCTGTGTTTCATCGTCAATAAGAAGATCCCAGGGATACAGTAAACCTGAAGTGAAGCATCCGAATCTAAAACTGGACTCACAGGATAGGTTCAAATCATAGAAAGTTAGAGTGTCAGTCCTCTTGAACTTAAGTCGGCATTGAACCTTTTGTATTAAATTCGGATGCTATTTCTGTGTTTCATCGTCAATAAGATGATCCAAGGTATACAGTAAATCTGTAGTGAAGCATCGGTATCTAAAACTGGACTCACAGGTGAGGTTCAAATCATAGAATGTTAGAGTGTCAGTCCTCCTGTACTTAAGTCTGCATTGTGCCATTTGTATTAAATTCGGATGCAATTTCTGTGTTTCATCGTCAATAAGAAGATCCCAGGGATACAGTAAACCTGAAGTGAAGCATCCGAATCTAAAACTGGACTCACAGGATAGGTTCAAATCATAGAAAGTTAGAGTGTCAGTCCTCTTGAACTTAAGTCGGCATTGAACCTTTTGTATTAAATTCGGATGCTATTTCTGTGTTTCATCGTCAATAAGATGATCCAAGGTATACAGTAAATCTGTAGTGAAGCATCGGTATCTAAAACTGGACTCACAGGTGAGGTTCAAATCATAGAAAGTTAGAGTGTCAGTCCTCTTGTACTTAAGTCGGCATTGTGCCTTTTGTATTAAATTCGGATGCAATTTCTGTGTTTCATCGTCAATAAGAAGGTCCAAGGGATGCAGTAAACCTGAAGTGAAGCATCGGAATCTAAAACTGGACCCACAGGCGAGGTTCAAATCATAGAATGTTAGAGTGGCAGTCCTCTTGTACTTGAGTCGGCATTGTGCCATTTGTATTAAATTCGGATGCAATTTCTGTGTTTCATCGTCAACAAGAAGGTCCAAGGGATACAGTGACCCTAAAGTGAAGCATCGGAATCTAAAACTGGACTCACAGGGCAGGTTCAAATCATAGTAAGTTAAAGTTTCAGTCCTCCTGTTCTTAAGTCGGCATTGGGCCTTTTGTATTAAATTCGGACGCAATTTCTGTGTTTCATCGTCCATAAGAAGGTCAAAGGGATACAGTAAACCTGATGTGGAGCATCGGAAATTAAAACTGGACTCACAGGAGAGGTTCAAATCATAGAAAGTTAGAATGTAAGTCCTCTTGTACTTAAGTCGGCATTGTGCCTTTTGTATTAAATTCGGATGCAAATTCTGTGTATCATTGTCAATAAGAGGGTCCAAGGGATACAGTAAACCTGAAGTGAAGCATCAGAAATTAAAACTGCACTCACAGGAGAGGTTCAAATCATAGAAATTTAGAATGTAAGTCCTCTTGTACTTAAGTCGGCCCTTGTGACTTTTGTATGAAATTCGGATACAATTTCTGTGTTTCATCGTCATTAAGGAGGTCCAAGGGATACAGTTTACCTGAAGTGAAGCATCGGAATCTAAAACTGGACTCACAGGAGAGGTTCAAATCATAGAATGTTAGAGTGTCAGTCCTCTTGTACTTAAGTCGGCATTGTGCTTTTTGTATTAAATTCGGATACAATTTCCGTGTTTCATCGTCAATAAGAAGGTCCAAGGTATTCAGTAAACCTAAAGTGAAGCATAGGAATCTAAAACAGGTCTCACAGGAGCGGTTCAAATCATAGAAACTTAGAGTGTCAGTTCTGTTGTACTTAAGTCGGCATTGTGCCTTTTGTATAAAATTCGGATGCAATTTCTGTGTTTCATCGTCAATAAGAAGGTCCAAGGGATACAGTAAACCTAAGTGAAGCATCGGAATCTAAAACTGGACTCACAGGGCAGGTTCAAATCACAGTAAGATAGAGTGTCAGTCCTCCTGTTCTTAAGTCGGCATTCGGCCTTTTGTATTAAATTCGGATGCAATTTTTGTGTTTCATCGTCAATAAGAAGGTCCAAGGGTACAGTAAACCTGAAGTGAAGCATCGGAAATTAAAACTGGACTCACAGGAGAGGTTCTAATCATAGAAACTTAGGGTGTCAGTCCTCTTGTACTTAAGTCGGCATTGTGCCTGTTGTATTAATTTCGGAAGCAATTTCTGTGTTTCATTGTCAATAAGAAGGTCCAAGGGATACAGTAAACCTGAAGTGAAGCATCGGAATCTAAAACTGGACTCACAGGAGAGGTTCAAATCACAGAATGTTAGAGTGTCAGTCCTCCTGTACTTAAGTCTGCATTGTGCCATTTGTATTAAATTCGAATGCAATTTCTGTGTTTCATCGTCAATAAGAAGATCCCAGGGATACAGTAAACCTGAAGTGAAGCATCCGAATCTAAAACTGGACTCACAGGATAGGTTCAAATCATAGAAAGTTAGAGTGTCAGTCCTCTTGTACTTAAGTCGGCATTGTGCCTTTTGTATTAAATTCGGATGCTATTTCTGTGTTTCATCGTCAATAAGAAGATCCAAGGTATACAGTAAATCTGAAGTGAAGCATCGGTATCTAAAACTGGACTCACAGGTGAGGTTCAAATCATAGAAAGTTAGAGTGTCAGTCCTGTTGTACTTAAGTCGGCATTGTGCCTTTTGTATAAAATTCGGATGCAATTTCTGTGTTTCATCGTCAATAAGAAGGTCCAAGGGATACAGTAAACCCGAAGTGAAGCATCGGAATCTAAAACTGGACCCACAGGCGAGGTTCAAATCATAGAATGTTAGAGTGGCAGTCCTCTTGTACTTGAGTCGGCATTGTGCCATTTGTATTAAATTCGGATGCAATTTCTGTGTTTCATCGTCAACAAGACGGTCCAAGGGATACAGTGACCCTAAAGTGAAGCATCGGAATCTAAAACTGGACTCACAGGGCAGGTTCAAATCATAGTAAGTTAAAGTGTCAGTCCTCCTGTTCTTAAGTCGGCATTGGGCCTTTTGTATTAAATTCGGACGCAATTTCTGTGTTTCATCGTCCATAAGAAGGTCCAAGGGATACAGTAAACCTGATGTGGAGCATCGGAAATTAAAACTGGACTCACAGGGGAGGTTCAAATCATAGAAAGTTAGAATGTAAGTCCTCTTGTACTTAAGTCGGCATTGTGCCTTTTGTATTAAATTCGGATGCAAATTCTGTGTATCATTGTCAATAAGAGGGTCCAAGGGATACAGTAAACCTGAAGTGAAGCATCGGAAATTAAAACTGGACTCACAGGAGAGGTTCAAATCATAGAAATTTAGAATGTAAGTCCTCTTGTACTTAAGTCGGCATTGTGACTTTTGTATGAAATTCGGATACAATTTCTGTGTTTCATCGTCATTAAGAAGGTCCAAGGGATACAGTTAACCTGAAGTGAAGCTTCGGAATCTAAAACTGGACTCACAGGAGAGGTTCAAAGCATAGAATGTTAGAGTGTCAGTCCTCTTGTACTTAAGTCGGCATTGTGCTTTTTGTATTAAATTCGGATGCAATTTCCGTGTTTCATCGTCAATAAGAAGGTCCAAGGTATTCAGTAAACCTAAAGTGAAGCATCGGAATCTAAAACAGGTCTCACAGGAGCGGTTCAAATCATAGAAACTTAGAGTGTCAGTTCTGTTGTACTTAAGTCGGCATTGTGCCTTTTGTATAAAATTCGGATGCAATTTCTGTGTTTCATCGTCAATAAGAAGGTCCAAGGGATACAGTAAACCTAAGTGAAGCATCGGAATCTAAAACTGGACTCACAGGGCAGGTTCAAATCACAGTAAGTTAGAGTGTCAGTCCTCCTGTTCTTAAGTCGGCATTGGGCCTTTTGTATTAAATTCGGATGCAATTTTTGTGTTTCATCGTCAATAAGAAGGTCCAAGGGTACAGTAAACCTGAAGTGAAGCATCGGAAATTAAAACTGGACTCACAGGAGAGGTTCAAATCATAGAAACTTAGGGTGTCAGTCCTCTTGTACTTAAGTCGGCATTGTGCCTGTTGTATTAATTTCGGAAGCAATTTCTGTGTTTCATCGTCAATAAGAAGGTCCAAGGGATACAGTAAACCTGAAGTGAAGCATCGGAATCTAAAACTGGACTCACAGGAGAGGTTCAAATCACAGAATGTTAGAGTGTCAGTCCTCCTGTACTTAAGTCTGCATTGTGCCATTTGTATTAAATTCGAATGCAATTTCTGTGTTTCATCGTCAATAAGAAGATCCCAGGGATACAGTAAACCTGAAGTGAAGCATCCGAATCTAAAACTGGACTCACAGGATAGGTTCAAATCATAGAAAGTTAGAGTGTCAGTCCTCTTGTACTTAAGTCGGCATTGTGCCTTTTGTATTAAATTCGTATGCTGTTTCTGTGTTTCATCGTCAATAAGAAGATCCAAGGTATACAGTAAATCTGAAGTGAAGCATCGGTATCTGAAACTGGACTCACAGGTGAGGTTTAAATCATAGAAAGTTAGAGTGTCAGTCCTCTTGTACTTAAGTCGGCATTGTGCCTTGTGTATTAAATTCGGATGCAATTTCTGTGTTTCATCGTCAATAAGAAGGTCCAAAAGATACAGTAAACCTGAAGTGAAGCATCGGAATCTAAAACTGGACTCACAGGCGAGGTTCAAATCATAGAATGTTAGAGTGGCAGTCCTCTTGTACTTAAGTCGGCATTGTGCCATTTGTATTAAATTCGGATGCAATTTCTGTGTTTCATCGTCAAGAAGAAGGTCCAAGGGATACAGTGACCCTATAGTGAAGCATCGGAATCTAAAACTGGACTCACAGGGCAGGTTCAAATCATAGTAAGTTAAAGTGTCAGTCCTCCTGTTCTTAAGTCGGCATTGGGCCTTTTGTATTAAATTCGGACGCAATTTCTGTGTTTCATCGTCCATAAGAAGGTCCAAGGGATACAGTAAACCTGATGTGGAGCATCGGAAATTAAAACTGGACTCACAGGAGAGGTTCAAATCATAGAAATTTAGAATGTAAGTCCTCTTGTACTTAAGTCGGCATTGTGCCTTTTGTATTAAATTCGGATGCAATTTCTGTGTATCATCGTCAATAAGAGGGTCCAAGGGATACAGTAAACCTGAAGTGAAGCATCGGAAATTAAAAGTGGACTCACAGGAGAGGTTCAAATCATAGAAATTTAGAATGTAAGTCCTCTTGTACTTAAGTCGGCATTGTGACTTTTGTATGAAATTCGGATACAATTTCTGTGTTTCATCGTCATTAAGAAGGTCCAAGGGATACAGTTAACCTGAAGTGAAGCATCGGAATCTAAAACTGGACTCACAGGAGAGGTTCAAATCATAGAATGTTAGAGTGTCAGTCCTCTTGTACTTAAGTCGGCATTGTGCTTTTTGTATTAAATTCGGATGCAATTTCCGTGTTTCATAGTCAATAAGAAGGTCCAAGGTATTCAGTAAACCTAAAGTGAAGCATCGGAATCTACAACAGGTCTCACAGGAGCGGTTCAAATCATAGAAACTTAGAGTGTCAGTTCTGTTGTACTTAAGTCGGCATTGTGCCTTTTGTATAAAATTCGGATGCAATTTCTGTGTTTCATCGTCAATAAGAAGGTCCAAGGGATACAGTAAACCTAAGTGAAGCATCGGAGTCTAAAACTGGACTCACAGGGCAGGTTCAAATCACAGTAAGTTAGAGTGTCAGTCCTCCTGTTCTTAAGTCGGCATTGGGCCTTTTGTATTAAATTCGGATGCAATTTTTGTGTTTCATCGTCAATAAGAAGGTCCAAGGGTACAGTAAACCTGAAGTGAAGCATCGGAAATTAAAACTGGACTCACAGGAGAGGTTCAAATCATAGAAACTTAGGGTGTCAGTCCTCTTGTACTTAAGTCGGCATTGTGCCTTTTGTATTAAATTCGGATGCTATTTCTGTGTTTCATCGTCAATAAGAAGATCCAAGGTATACAGTAAATCTGAAGTGAAGCATCGGTATCTGAAACTGGACTCACAGGTGAGGTTTAAATCATAGAAAGTTAGAGTGTCAGTCCTCTTGTACTTAAGTCGGCATTGTGCCTTGTGTATTAAATTCGGATGCAATTTCTGTGTTTCATCGTCAATAAGAAGGTCCAAGGGATACAGTAAACCTGAAGTGAAGCATCGGAATCTAAAACTGGACTCACAGGCGAGGTTCAAATCATAGAATGTTAGAGTGTCAGTCCTCTTGTACTTAAGTCGGCATTGTGCCATTTGTATTAAATTCGGATGCAATTTCTGTGTTTCATCGTCAACAAGAAGGTCCAAGGGATACAGTGACCCTATAGTGAAGCATCGGAATCTAAAACTGGACTCACAGGGCAGGTTCAAATCATAGTAAGTTAAAGTGTCAGTCCTCCTGCTCTTAAGTCGGCATTGGGCCTTTTGTATTAAATTCGGACGCAATTTCTGTGTTTCATCGTCCATAAGAAGGTCCAAGGGATACAGTAAACCTGATGTGGAGCATCGGAAATTAAAACTGGACTCACAGGAGAGGTTCAAATCATAGAAAGTTAGAATGTAAGTCCTCTTGTACTTAAGTCGGCATTGTGCCTTTTGTATTAAATTCGGATGCAATTTCTGTGTATCATCGTCAATAAGAGGGTCCAAGGGATACAGTAAACCTGAAGTGAAGCATCGGAAATTAAAACTGGACTCACAGGAGAGGTTCAAATCATAGAAACTTAGGGTGTCAGTCCTCTTGTACTTAAGTCGGCATTGTGCCCGTTGTATTAATTTCGGAAGCAATTTCTGTGTTTCATCGTCAATAAGAAGGTCCAAGGGATACAGTAAACCTGAAGTGAAGCATCGGAATCTAAAACTGGACTCACAGGAGAGGTTCAAATCACAGAATGTTAGAGTGTCAGTCCTCCTGTACTTAAGTCTGCATTGTGCCCGTTGTATTAATTTCGGAAGCAATTTCTGTGTTTCATCGTCCATAAGAAGGTCCAAGGGATACAGTAAACCTGATGTGGAGCATCGGAAATTAAAACTGGACTCACAGGAGAGGTTCAAATCATAGAAAGTTAGAATGTAAGTCCTCTTGTACTTAAGTCGGCATTGTGCCTTTTGTATTAAATTCGGATGCAATTTCTGTGTATCATCGTCAATAAGAGGGTCCAAGGGATACAGTAAACCTGAAGTGAAGCATCGGAAATTAAAACTGGACTCACAGGAAAGGTTCAAATCATAGAAACTTAGGGTGTCAGTCCTCTTGTACTTAAGTCGGCATTGTGCCCGTTGTATTAATTTCGGAAGCAATTTCTGTGTTTCATCGTCAATAAGAAGGTCCAAGGGATACAGTAAACCTGAAGTGAAGCATCGGAATCTAAAACTGGACTCACAGGAGAGGTTCAAATCACAGAATGTTAGAGTGTCAGTCCTCCTGTACTTAAGTCTGCATTGTGCCATTTGTATTAAATTCGAATGCAATTTCTGTGTTTCATCGTCAATAAGAAGATCCCAGGGATACAGTACACCTGAAGTGAAGCATCCGAATCTAAAACTGGACTCACAGGATAGGTTCAAATCATAGAAAGTTAGAGTGTCAGTCCTCTTGTACTTAAGTCGGCATTGTGCCTTTTGTATTAAATTCGGATGCTATTTCTGTGTTTCATCGTCAATAAGAAGATCCAAGGTATACAGTAAATCTGAAGTGAAGCATCGGTATCTGAAACTTGACTCACAGGTGAGGTTTAAATCATAGAAAGTTAAAGTGTCAGTCCTCTTGTACTTAAATCGGCATTGTGCCTTGTGTATTAAATTCGGATGCAATTTCTGTGTTTCATCGTCAATAAGAAGGTCCAAGGGATACAGTAAACCTGAAGTGAAGCATCGGAATCTAAAACTGGACTCACAGGCGAGGTTCAAATCATAGAATGTTAGAGTGGCAGTCCTCTTGTACTTAAGTCGGCATTGTGCCATTTGTATTAAATTCGGATGCAATTTCTGTGTTTCATCGTCAACAAGAAGGTCCAAGGGATACAGTGACCCTATAGTGAAGCATCGGAATCTAAAACTGGACTCACAGGGCAGGTTCAAATCATAGTAAGTTAAAGTGTCAGTCCTCCTGTTCTTAAGCCGGCATTGGGCCTTTTGTATTAAATTCGGACGCAATTTCTGTGTTTCATCGTCCATAAGAAGGTCCAAGGGATACAGTAAACCTGATGTGGAGCATCGGAAATTAAAACTGGACTCACAGGAGAGGTTCAAATCATAGAAAGTTAGAATGTAAGTCCTCTTGTACTTAAGTCGGCATTGTGCCTTTTGTATTAAATTCGGATGCAATTTCTGTGTATCATCGTCAATAAGAGGGTCCAAGGGATACAGTAAACCTGAAGTGAAGCATCGGAAATTAAAACTGGACTCACAGGAGAGGTTCAAATCATAGAAATTTAGAATGTAAGTCCTCTTGTACTTAAGTCGGCATTGTGACTTTTGTATGAAATTCGGATACAATTTCTGTGTTTCATCGTCATTAAGAAGGTCCAAGGGATACAGTTAACCTGAAGTGAAGCATCGGAATCTAAAACTGGACTCACAGGAGAGGTTCAAATCATAGAATGTTAGAGTGTCAGTCCTCTTGTACTTAAGTCGGCATTGTGCTTTTTGTATTAAATTCGGATGCAATTTCCGTGTTTCATCGTCAATAAGAAGGTCCAAGGTGTTCAGTAAACCTAAAGTGAAGCATCGGAATCTAAAACAGGTCTCACAGGAGCGGTTCAAACCATAGAAACTTAGAGTGTCAGTTCTGTTGTACTTAAGTCGGCATTGTGCCTTTTGTATAAAATTCGGATGCAATTTCTGTGTTTCATCGTCAATAAGAAGGTCCAAGGGATACAGTAAACCTAAGTGAAGCATCGGAATCTAAAACTGGACTCACAGGGCAGGTTCAGATCACAGTAAGTTAGAGTGTCAGTCCTCCTGTTCTTAAGTCAACATTGGGCCTTTTGTATTAAATTCGGATGCAATTTTTGTGTTTCATCGTCAATAAGAAGGTCCAAGGGTACAGTTAACCTGAAGTGAAGCATCGGAAATTAAAACTGGACTCACAGGAGAGGTTCAAATCATAGAAACTTAGGGTGTCAGTCCTCTTGTACTTAAGTCGGCATTGTGCCTGTTGTATTAATTTCGGAAGCAATTTCTGTGTTTCATCGTCAATAAGAAGGTCCAAGGGATACAGTAAACCTGAAGTGAAGCATCGGAATCTAAAACTGGACTCACAGGAGAGGTTCAAATCACAGAATGTTAGAGGTACAGTCCTCCTGTACTTAAGTCTGCATTGTGCCATTTGTATTAAATTCGAATGCAATTTCTGTGTTTCATCGTCAATAAGAAGATCCCAGGGATACAGTAAACCTGAAGTGAAGCATCCGAATCTAAAACTGGACTCACAGGATAGGTTCAAATCATAGAAAGTTAGAGTGTCAGTCCTCTTGTACTTAAGTCGGCATTGTGCCTTTTGTATTACATTCGGATGCTATTTCTGTGTTTCATCGTCAATAAGAAGATCCAAGGTATACAGTAAATCTGAAGTGAAGCATCGGTATCTGAAACTGGACTCACAGGTGAGGTTTAAATCATAGAAAGTTAGAGTGTCAGTCCTCTTGTACTTAAGTCGGCATTGTGCCTTTTGTATTAAATTCGGATGCAATTTCTGTGTTTCATCGTCAATAAGAATGTCCAAGGGATACAGTAAACCTGAAGTGAAGCATCGGAATCTAAAACTGGACTCACAGGCGAGGTTCAAATCATAGAATGTTAGAGTGGCAGTCCTCTTGTACTTAACTCGGCATTGTGCCATTTGTACTAAATTCGGATGCAATTTCTGTGTTTCATCGTCAACAAGAAGGTCCAAGGGATACAGTGACCCTATAGTGAAGCATCGGAATCTAAAACTGGACTCACAGGGCAGGTTCAAATCATAGTAAGTTAAAGTGTCAGTCCTCCTGTTCTTAAGTCGGCATTGGGCCTTTTGTATTAAATTCGGACGCAATTTCTGTGTTTCATCGTCCATAAGGAGGTCCAAGGGATACAGTAATCCTGATGTGAAGCATCGGAAATTAAAACTGGACTCACAGGAGAGGTTCAAATCATAGAATGTTAGAATGTAAGTCCTCTTGTACTTAAGTCAGCATTGTGCCTTTTGTATTAAATTCGGATGCAATTTCTGTGTATCATCGTCATTATGAGGGTCCAAGGGATACAGTAAACCTGATGTGAAGCATCGGAAATTAAAACTGGACTCACAGGAGAGGTTCAAATCATAGAAATTTAGAATGTAAGTCCTCTTGTACTTAAGTCGGCATTGTGACTTTTGTATGAAATTCGGATACAATTTCTGTGTTTCATCGTTATTAAGAAGGTCCAAGGGATACAGTTCACCTGATGTGAAGCATCGGAATCTAAAACTGGACTCACAGGAGAGGTTCAAATCATAGAATGTTATTGTGTCATTCCTCCTGTACTTAAGTGTGCATTGTGCCATTTGTATTAAATTCGGATGCAATTTCTGTGTTTCATCGTCAATAAGAAGATCCCAGGGATACAGTAACCCTGAAGTGAAGCATCGGAAACTAAAACTGGACTCACAGGTGGGTTCAAATCATAGGAAGTTAGAGTGTCAGTCCTCTTGTACTTAAGTCGGCATTGTGCCTTTTGTATTAAATTCGGATGCAATTTCTGTGTTTCATCGTCAACAAGAAGGTCCAAGGGATACAGTAAACCTGAAGTGAAGCATCGGAATCTAAAACTGGACTCACAGGTGAGGTTCAAATCATAGAAAGTAGAGTGTCAGTCCTCTTGTACTTAAGTCGGCATTGTGCCTTTTCTATTAATTTCGGATGCAATTTCTGTGTTTCATCGTCAATAAGACGGTCCAAGGGATACAGTAAACCTGAAGTGAAGCATCGGAATCTAAAACTGGACTCACAGGCTAGGTTCAAATCATAGAATGTTAGAGTGGCTGTCCTCTTGGACTTAAGTCGGCATTGTGCCATTTGTATTAAATTCGGATGCAATTTCTGTGTTTCATCGTCAACAAGACGGTCCAAGGGATACAGTGACCCTAAGGTGAAGCATCGGAATCTAAAACTGGACTCACAGGGCAGGTTCAAATCACAGTATGTTAGAGTGTCAGTCCTCCTGTTCTTAAGTCGGCATTGGGACTTTTGTATTAAATTCGGATGCAATTTCTGTGTTTCATCGTCAATAAGAAGGTCCAAGGGTACAGTAACCCTGAAGTGAAGCATCGGAAACTAAAACTGGACTCACAGGTGAGGTTCAAATCATAGGAAGTTAGAGTGTCAGTCCTCCTGTTCTTAAGTCGGCATTGTGCCTTTTGTATTAAATTCGAATGCAATTTCTGTGTATCATCGTCAATAAGAGTGTCCAAGGGATAATGTAAACCTGAAGTGAAGCATCGGAAATTAAAACTGGACTCACTGGAGAGGTTCAAATCATAGAAATTTGGAATGTAAGTCCTCTTGTACTTAAGTTGGCATTGTGACTTTTGTATGAAATTCGGATACAATTTCTGTGTTTCATCGTCAATAAGAAGGTCCAAGGGATACAGTAAACCTGATGTGAAACATCGGAAATTAAAACTGGGCTCACAGGAGAGGTTCAAATCATAGTATGTTAGAGTGGCAGTCCTCTTGTACTTAAGTCGGCATTGTGCCTTTTGTATAAAATTCGGATGCAATTTCTGTGTTTCATCGTCAATAAGAAGGTCCAAGGGATACAGTAAACCTAAGTGAAGCATCGGAATCTAAAACTGGACTCACAGGGCAGGTTCAAATCACAGTAAGTTAGAGTGTCAGTCCTCCTGTCCTTAAGTCGGCATTGGGCCTTTTGTATTAAATTCGGATGCAATTTTTGTGTTTCATCGTCAATAAGAAGGTCCAAGGGTACAGTAAACCTGAAGTGAGGCATCGGAAATTAAAACTGGACTCACAGGAGAGGTTCAAATCATAGAAACTTAGGGTGTCAGTCCTCTTGTACTTAAGTCGGCATTGTGCCTGTTGTATTAATTTCGGAAGCAATTTCTATGTTTCATCGTCAATAAGAAGATCCAAGGTATACAGTAAATCTGAAGTGAAGCATCGGTATCTGAAACTGGACTCACAGGTGAGGTTTAAATCATAGAAAGTTAGAGTGTCAGTCCTCTTGTACTTAAGTCGGCATTGTGCCTTTTGTATTAAATTCGGATGCAATTTCTGTGTTTCATCGTCAATAAGAAGATCCCAGGGATACAGTAAACCTGAAGTGAAGCATCCGAATCTAAAACTGGACTCACAGGATAGGTTCAAATCATAGAAAGTTAGAGTGTCAGTCCTCTTGTACTTAAGTCGGCGTTGTGCCTTTTGTATTAAATTCGGATGCTATTTCTGTGTTTCATCGTCAATAAGAAGATCCAAGGTATACAGTAAATCTGAAGTGAAGCATCGGTATCTGAAACTGGACTCTCAGGTGAGGTTTAAATCATAGAAAGTTAGAGTGTCAGTCCTCTTGTACTTAAGTCGGCATTGTGCCTTTTGTATTAAATTCGGATGCAATTTCTGTGTTTCATCGTCAATAAGAAGGTCCAAGGGATACAGTAAACCTGAAGTGAAGCATCGGAATCTAAAACTGGACTCACAGGCGGGGTTCAAATCATAGAATGTTAGAGTGGCAGTCCTCTTGTACTTAAGTCGGCATTGTGCCATTTGTATTAAATTCGGATGCAATTTCTGTGTTTCATCGTCAACAAGAAGGTCCAAGGGATACAGTGACCCTATAGTGAAGCATCGGAATCTAAAACTGGACTCACAGGGCAGGTTCAAATCATAGTAAGTTAAAGTGTCAGTCCTCCTGTTCTTAAGTCGGCATTGGGCCATTTGTATTAAATTCGGACGCAATTTCTGTGTTTCATCGTCCATAAGAAGGTCCAAGGGATACCGTAATCCTGATGTGAAGCATCGGAAATGAAAACTGGACTCACAGGAGAGGTTCAAATCATAGAAAGTTAGAATGTAAGTCCTCTTGTACTTAAGTCAGCATTGTGCCTTTTGTATTAAATTCGGATGCAATTTCTGTGTATCATCGTCATTATGAGGGTCCAAGGGATACAGTAAACCTGATGTGAAGCATCGGAAATTAAAACTGGACTCACAGGAGAGGTTCAAATCATAGAAATTTAGAATGTAAGTCCTCTTGTACTTAAGTCGGCATTGTGACTTTTGTATGAAATTCGGATACAATTTCTGTGTTTCATCGTCATTAAGAAGGTCCAAGGGATACAGTTAACCTGAAGTGAAGCATCGGAATCTAAAACTGGACTCACAGGAGAGGTTCAAATCATAGAATGTTATTGTGTCATTCCTCCTGTACTTAAGTGTGCATTGTGCCATTTGTATTAAATTCGGATGCAATTTCTGTGTTTCATAGTCAATAAGAAGATCCCAGGGATACAGTAACCCTGAAGTGAAGCATCGGAAACTAAAATTGGACTCACAGGTGAGGTTCAAATCATAGGAAGTTAGAGTGTCAGTCCTCTTGTACTTAAGTCGGCATTGTGCCTTTTGTATGAAATTCGGATGCAATTTCTGTGTTTCATTGTCAACAAGAAGGTCCAAGGGATACAGTAAACCTGACGTGAAGCATCGGAATCTAAAACTGGACTCACAGGTGAGGTTCAAATCATAGAAAGTAGAGTGTCAGTCCTCTTGTACTTAAATCGGCATTGTGCCTTTTCTATTAAATTCGGATGCAATTTCTGTGTTTCATCGTCAATAAGAAGGTCCAAGGGATACAGTAAACCTGAAGTGAAGCATCGGAATCTAAAACTGGACTCACAGGCTAGGTTCAAATCATAGAATGTTAGAGTGGCTGTCCTCTTGTACTTAAGTCGGCATTGTGCCATTTGTATTAAATTCGGATGCAATTTCTGTGTTTCATCGTCAACAAGACGGTCCAAGGGATACAGTGACCCTAAAGTGAAGCATCGGAATCTAAAACTGGACTCACAGGGCAGGTTCAAATCATTGTAAGTTAGAGTGTCAGTCCTCCTGTTCTTAAGTCGGCATTGGGACTTTTGTATTATATTCGTATGCAATTGCTGTGTTTCATCGTCATTAAGAAGGTCCAAGGGATACAGTAAACCTCATGTGAAGCATCGGAAATTAAATCTGGGCTCACAGGAGAGGTTCAAATCATAGAAAGTTAGAATGTAAGTCCTCTTGTACTTAAGTCGGCATTGTGCCTTTTGTATTAAATTCGAATGCAATTTCTGTGTATCATCGTCAATAAGAGTGTCCAAGGGATACAGTAAACCTGAAGTGAAGCATCGGAAATTAAAACTGGACTCACAGGAGAGGTTCAAATCATAGAAACTTAGGGTGTCAGTCCTCTTGTACTTAAGTCGGCATTGTGCATGTTGTATTAATTTCGGAAGCAATTTCTGTGTTTCATCGTCAATAAGAAGGTCCAAGGGATACAGTAAACCTGAAGTGAAGCATCGGAATCTAAAACTGGACTCACAGGAGAGGTTCAAATCACAGAATGTTAGAGTGTCAGTCCTCCTGTACTTAAGTCTGCATTGTGCCATTTGTATTAAATTCGAATGCAATTTCTGTGTTTCATCGTCAATAAGAAGATCCCAGGGATACAGTAAACCTGAAGTGAAGCATCCGAATCTAAAACTGGACTCACAGGATAGGTTCAAATCATAGAAAGTTAGAGTGTCAGTCCTCTTGTACTTAAGTCGGCATTGTGCCTTTTGTATTAAATTCGGATGCTATTTCTGTGTTTCATCGTCAATAAGAAGATCCAAGGTATACAGTAAATCTGAAGTGAAGCATCGGTATCTGAAACTGGACTCACAGGTGAGGTTTAAATCATAGAAAGTTAGAGTGTCAGTCCTCTTGTACTTAAATCGGCATTGTGCCTTGTGTATTAAATTCGGATGCAATTTCTGTGTTTCATCGTCAATAAAAGGTCCAAGGGATACAGTAAACCTGAAGTGAAGCATCGGAATCTAAAACTGGACTCACAGGCGAGGTTCAAATCATAGAATGTTAGAGTGGCAGTCCTCTTGTACTTAAGTCGGCATTGTGCCATTTGTATTAAATTCGGATGCAATTTCTGTGTTTCATCGTCAACAAGAAGGTCCAAGGGATACAGTGACCCTATAGTGAAGCATCGGAATCTAAAACTGGACTCACAGGGCAGGTTCAAATCATAGTAAGTTAAAGTGTCAGTCCTCCTGTTCTTAAGCCGGCATTGGGCCTTTTGTATTAAATTCGGACGCAATTTCTGTGTTTCATCGTCCATAAGGAGGTCCAAGGGATACAGTAAACCTGATGTGGAGCATCGGAAATTAAAACTGGACTCACAGGAGTGGTTCAAATCATAGAAAGTTAGAATGTAAGTCCTCTTGTACTTAAGTCGGCATTGTGCCTTTTGTATTAAATTCGGATGCAATTTCTGTGTATCATCGTCAATAAGAGGGTCCAAGGGATACAGTAAACCTGAAGTGAAGCATCGGAAATTAAAACTGGACTCACAGGAGAGGTTCAAATCATAGAAATTTAGAATGTAAGTCCTCTTGTACTTAAGTCGGCATTGTGACTTTTGTATGAAATTCGGATACAATTTCTGTGTTTCATCGTCATTAAGAAGGTCCAAGGGATACAGTTAACCTGAAGTGAAGCATCGGAATCTGAAACTGGACTCACAGGAGAGGTTCAAATCATAGAATGTTAGAGTGTCAGCCCTCTTGTACTTAAGTCGGCATTGTGCTTTTTGTATTAAATTCGGATGCAATTTCCGTGTTTCATCGTCAATAAGAAGGTCCAAGGTATTCAGTAAACCTAAAGTGAAGCATCGGAATCTAAAACTGGACTCACAGGGCAGGTTCAAATCACAGTAAGTTAGAGTGTCAGTCCTCCTGTTCTTAAGTCGGCATTGGGCCTTTTGTATTAAATTCGGATGCAATTTTTGTGTTTCATCGTCAATAAGAAGGTCCAAGGGTACAGTAAACCTGAAGTGAAGCATCGGAAATTAAAACTGGACTCACAGGAGAGGTTCAAATCATAGAAACTTAGGGTGTCAGTCCTCCTGTACTTAAGTCGGCATTGTGCCTGTTGTATTAATTTCGGAAGCAATTTCTGTGTTTCATCGTCAATAAGAAGGTCCAAGGGATACAGTAAACCTGAAGTGAAGCATCGGAATCTAAAACTGGACTCACAGGAGAGGTTCAAATCACAGAATGTTAGAGTGTCAGTCCTCCTGTACTTAAGTCTGCATTGTGCCATTTGTATTAAATTCGAATGCAATTTCTGTGTTTCATCGTTAATAAGAGGATCCCAGGGATACTGTAAACCTGAAGTGAAGCATCCGAATCTAAAACTGGACTCACAGGATAGGTTCAAATCATAGAAAGTTAGAGTGTCAGTCCTCTTGTACTTAAGTCGGCATTGTGCCTTTTGTATTAAATTCGGATGCTATTTTTGTGTTTCATCGTCAATAAGAAGATCTAAGGTATACAGTAAATCTGAAGTGAAGCATCGGTATCTGAAACTGGACTCACAGGTGAGGTTTAAATCATAGAAAGTTAGAGTGTCAGTCCTCTTGTACTTAAGTCGGCATTGTGCCTTTTGTATTAAATTCGGATGCAATTTCTGTGTTTCATCGTCAATAAGAATGTCCAAGGGATACAGTAAAACTGAAGTGAAGCATCGGAATCTAAAACTGGACTCACAGGCGAGGTTCAAATCATAGAATGTTAGAGTGGCAGTCCTCTTGTACTTAAGTCGGCATTGTGCCATTTGTATTAAATTCGGATGCAATTTCTGTTTTCATCGTCAACAAGAAGGTCCAAGGGATACAGTGACCCTATAGTGAAGCATCGGAATCTAAAACTGGACTCACAGGGCAGGTTCAAATCATAGTAAGTTAAAGTGTCAGTCCTCCTGTTCTTAAGCCGGCATTGGGCCTTTTGTATTAAATTCGGACGCAATTTCTGTGTTTCATCGTCCATAAGAAGGTCCAAGGGATACAGTAAACCTGATGTGGAGCATCGGAAATTAAAACTGGACTCACAGGAGAGGTTCAAATCATAGAAAGTTAGAATGTAAGTCCTCTTGTACTTAAGTCGGCATTGTGCCTTTTGTATTAAATTCGGATGCAATTTCTGTGTATCATCGTCAATAAGAGGGTCCAAGGGATACAGTAAACCTGAAGTGAAGCATCGGAAATTAAAACTGGACTCACAGGAGAGGTTCAAATCATAGAAATTTAGAATGTAAGTCCTCTTGTACTTAAGTCGGCATTGTGACTTTTGTATGAAATTCGGATACAATTTCTGTGTTTCATCGTCATTAAGAAAGTCCAAGGGATACAGTTAACCTGAAGTGAAGCATCGGAATCTGAAACTGGACTCACAGGAGAGGTTCAAATCATAGAATGTTAGAGTGTCAGTCCTCTTGTACTTAAGTCGGCATTGTGCTTTTTGTATTAAATTCGGATGCAATTTCCGTGTTTCATCGTCAATAAGAAGGTCCAAGGTATTCAGTAAACCTAAAGTGAAGCATCGGAATCTAAAACTGGACTCACAGGGCAGGTTCAAATCACAGTAAGTTAGAGTGTCAGTCCTCCTGTTCTTAAGTCGGCATTGGGCCTTTTGTATTAAATTCGGATGCAATTTTTGTGTTTCATCGTCAATAAGAAGGTCCAAGGGTACAGTAAACCTGAAGTGAAGCATCGGAAATTAAAACTGGACTCACAGGAGAGGTTCAAATCATAGAAACTTAGGGTGTCAGTCCTCTTGTACTTAAGTCGGCATTGTGCCTGTTGTATTAATTTCGGAAGCAATTTCTGTGTTTCATCGTCAATAAGAAGGTCCAAGGGATACAGTAAACCTGAAGTGAAGCATCGGAATCTAAAACTGGACTCACAGGAGAGGTTCAAATCACAGAATGTTAGAGTGTCAGTCCTCCTGTACTTAAGTCTGCATTGTGCCATTTGTATTAAATTCGAATGCAATTTCTGTGTTTCATCGTTAATAAGAGGATCCCAGGGATACTGTAAACCTGAAGTGAAGCATCCGAATCTAAAACTGGACTCACAGGATAGGTTCATATCATAGAAAGTTAGAGTGTCAGTCCTCTTGTACTTAAGTCGGCATTGTGCCTTTTGTATTAAATTCGGATGCTATTTCTGTGTTTCATCGTCAATAAGAAGATCCAAGGTATACAGTAAATCTGAAGTGAAGGTTCGGTATCTGAAACTGGACTCACAGGTGAGGTTTAAATCATAGAAAGTTAGAGTGTCAGTCCTCTTGTACTTAAGTCGGCATTGTGCCTTTTGTATTAAATTCGGATGCAATTTCTGTGTTTCACCGTCAATAAGAATGTCCAAGGGATACAGTAAACCTGAAGTGAAGCATCGGAATCTAAAACTGGACTCACAGGCGAGGTTCAAATCATAGAATGTTAGAGTGGCAGTCCTCTTGTACTTAAGTCGGCATTGTGCCATTTGTATTAAATTCGGATGCAATTTCTGTGTTTCATCGTCAACAAGAAGGTCCAAGGGATACAGTGACCCTATAGTGAAGCATCGGAATCTAAAACTGGACTCACAGGGCAGGTTCAAATCATAGTAAGTTAAAGTGTCAGTCCTCCTGTTCTTAAGTCGGCATTGGGCCTTTTGTATTAAATTCGGACGCAATTTCTGTGTTTCATCGTCCATAAGAAGGTCCAAGGGATACAGTAATCCTGATGTGAAGCATCGGAAATTAAAACTGGACTCACAGGAGAGGTTCAAATCATAGAATGTTAGAATGTAAGTCCTCTTGTACTTAAGTCAGCATTGTGCCTTTTGTATTAAATTCGGATGCAATTTCTGTGTATCATCGTCATTATGAGGGTCCAAGGGATACAGTAAACCTGATGTGAAGCATCGGAAATTAAAACTGGACTCACAGGAGAGGTTCAAATCATAGAAATTTAGAATGTAAGTCCTCTTGTACTTAAGTCGGCATTGTGACTTTTGTATGAAATTCGGATACAATTTCTGTGTTTCATCGTCATTAAGAAGGTCCAAGGGATACAGTTAACCTGAAGTGAAGCATCGGAATCTAAAACTGGACTCACAGGAGAGGTTCAAATCATAGAATGTTATTGTGTCATTCCTCCTGTACTTAAGTGTGCATTGTGCCATTTGTATTAAATTCGGATGCAATTTCTGTGTTTCATCGTCAATAAGAAGATCCCAGGGATACAGTAACCCTGAAGTGAAGCATCGGAAACTAAAACTGGACTCACAGGTGAGGTTCAAATCATAGGAAGTTAGAGTGTCAGTCCTCTTGTACTTAAGTCGGCATTGTGCGTTTTGTATTAAATTCGGATGCAATTTCTGTGTTTCATCGTCAACAAGAAGGTCCAAGGGATACAGTAAACATGAAGTGAAGCATCGGAATCTAAAACTGGACTCACAGGTGAGGTTCAAATCATAAAAAGTAGAGTGTCAGTCCTCTTGTACTTAAGTCGGCATTGTGCCTTTCCTACTAAATTCGGATGCAATTTCTGTGTTTCATCGTCAATAAGAAGGTCCAAGGGATACAGTAAACCTGAAGTGAAGCATCGGAATCTAAAACTGGACTCACAGGCTAGGTTCAAATCATAGAATGTTAGAGTGGCTGTCCTCTTGGACTTAAGTCGGCATTGTGCCATTTGTATTAAATTCGGATGCAATTTCTGTGTTTCATCGTCAACAAGACGGTCCAAGGGATACAGTGACCCTAAGGTGAAGCATCGGAATCTAAAACTGGACTCACAGGGCAGGTTCAAATCACAGTAAGTTAGAGTGTCAGTCCTCCTGTTCTTAAGTCGGCATTGGGCCTTTTGTATTAAATTCGGATGCAATTTCTGTGTTTCATCGTCAATAAGAAGGTCCAAGGGTACAATAACCCTGAAGTGAAGCATCGGAAACTAAAACTGGACTCACAGGTGAGGTTCAAATCATAGGAAGTCAGAGTGTCAGTCCTCCTGTTCTTAAGCCGGCATTGGGCCTTTTGTATTAAATTCGGACGCAATTTCTGTGTTTCATCGTCCATAAGAAGGTCCAAGGGATACAGTAAACCTGATGTGGAGCATCGGAAATTAAAACTGGACTCACAGGAGAGGTTCAAATCATAGAAAGTTAGAATGTAAGTCCTCTTGTACTTAAGTCGGCATTGTGCCTTTTGTATTAAATTCGGATGCAATTTCTGTGTATCATCGTCAATAAGAGGGTCCAAGGGATACAGTAAACCTGAAGTGAAGCATCGGAAATTAAAACTGGACTCACAGGAGAGGTTCAAATCATAGAAATTTAGAATGTAAGTCCTCTTGTACTTAAGTCGGCATTGTGACTTTTGTATGAAATTCGGATACAATTTCTGTGTTTCATCGTCATTAAGAAAGTCCAAGGGATACAGTTAACCTGAAGTGAAGCATCGGAATCTGAAACTGGACTCACAGGAGAGGTTCAAATCATAGAATGTTAGAGTGTCAGTCCTCTTGTACTTAAGTCGGCATTGTGCTTTTTGTATTAAATTCGGATGCAATTTCCGTGTTTCATCGTCAATAAGAAGGTCCAAGGTATTCAGTAAACCTAAAGTGAAGCATCGGAATCTAAAACTGGACTCACAGGGCAGGTTCAAATCACAGTAAGTTAGAGTGTCAGTCCTCCTGTTCTTAAGTCGGCATTCGGCCTTTTGTATTAAATTCGGATGCAATTTTTGTGTTTCATCGTCAATAAGAAGGTCCAAGGGTACAGTAAACCTGAAGTGAAGCATCGGAAATTAAAACTGGACTCACAGGAGAGGTTCAAATCATAGAAACTTAGGGTGTCAGTCCTCTTGTACTTAAGTCGGCATTGTGCCTGTTGTATTAATTTCGGAAGCAATTTCTGTGTTTCATCGTCAATAAGAAGGTCCAAGGGATACAGTAAACCTGAAGTGAAGCATCGGAATCTAAAACTGGACTCACAGGAGAGGTTCAAATCACAGAATGTTAGAGTGTCAGTCCTCCTGTACTTAAGTCTGCATTGTGCCATTTGTATTAAATTCGAATGCAATTTCTGTGTTTCATCGTTAATAAGAGGATCCCAGGGATACTGTAAACCTGAAGTGAAGCATCCGAATCTAAAACTGGACTCACAGGATAGGTTCAAATCATAGAAAGTTAGAGTGTCAGTCCTCTTGTACTTAAGTCGGCATTGTGCCTTTTGTATTAAATTCGGATGCTATTTCTGTGTTTCATCGTCAATAAGAAGATCCAAGGTATACAGTAAATCTGAAGTGAAGGTTCGGTATCTGAAACTGGACTCACAGGTGAGGTTTAAATCATAGAAAGTTAGAGTGTCAGTCCTCTTGTACTTAAGTCGGCATTGTGCCTTTTGTATTAAATTCGGATGCAATTTCTGTGTTTCACCGTCAATAAGAATGTCCAAGGGATACAGTAAACCTGAAGTGAAGCATCGGAATCTAAAACTGGACTCACAGGCGAGGTTCAAATCATAGAATGTTAGAGTGGCAGTCCTCTTGTACTTAAGTCGGCATTGTGCCATTTGTATTAAATTCGGATGCAATTTCTGTGTTTCATCGTCAACAAGAAGGTCCAAGGGATACAGTGACCCTATAGTGAAGCATCGGAATCTAAAACTGGACTCACAGGGCAGGTTCAAATCATAGTAAGTTAAAGTGTCAGTCCTCCTGTTCTTAAGTCGGCATTGGGCCTTTTGTATTAAATTCGGACGCAATTTCTGTGTTTCATCGTCCATAAGAAGGTATAAGGGATACAGTAATCCTGATGTGAAGCATCGGAAATTAAAACTGGACTCACAGGAGAGGTTCAAATCATAGAATGTTAGAATGTAAGTCCTCTTGTACTTAAGTCAGCATTGTGCCTTTTGTATTAAATTCGGATGCAATTTCTGTGTATCATCGTCATTATGAGGGTCCAAGGGATACAGTAAACCTGATGTGAAGCATCGGAAATTAAAACTGGACTCACAGGAGAGGTTCAAATCATAGAAATTTAGAATGTAAGTCCTCTTGTACTTAAGTCGGCATTGTGACTTTTGTATGAAATTCGGATACAATTTCTGTGTTTCATCGTCATTAAGAAGGTCCAAGGGATACAGTTAACCTGAAGTGAAGCATCGGAATCTAAAACTGGACTCACAGGAGAGGTTCAAATCATAGAATGTTATTGTGTCATTCCTCCTGTACTTAAGTGTGCATTGTGCCATTTGTATTAAATTCGGATGCAATTTCTGTGTTTCATCGTCAATAAGAAGATCCCAGGGATACAGTAACCCTGAAGTGAAGCATCGGAAACTAAAACTGGACTCACAGGTGAGGTTCAAATCATAGGAAGTTAGAGTGTCAGTCCTCTTGTACTTAAGTCGGCATTGTGCGTTTTGTATTAAATTCGGATGCAATTTCTGTGTTTCATCGTCAACAAGAAGGTCCAAGGGATACAGTAAACATGAAGTGAAGCATCGGAATCTAAAACTGGACTCACAGGTGAGGTTCAAATCATAAAAAGTAGAGTGTCAGTCCTCTTGTACTTAAGTCGGCATTGTGCCTTTTCTATTAAATTCGGATGCAATTTCTGTGTTTCATCGTCAATAAGAAGGTCCAAGGGATACAGTAAACCTGAAGTGAAGCATCGGAATCTAAAACTGGACTCACAGGCTAGGTTCAAATCATAGAATGTTAGAGTGGCTGTCCTCTTGGACTTAAGTCGGCATTGTGCCATTTGTATTAAATTCGGATGCAATTTCTGTGTTTCATCGTCAACAAGACGGTCCAAGGGATACAGTGACCCTAAGGTGAAGCATCGGAATCTAAAACTGGACTCACAGGGCAGGTTCAAATCACAGTAAGTTAGAGTGTCAGTCCTCCTGTTCTTAAGTCGGCATTGGGCCTTTTGTATTAAATTCGGATGCAATTTCTGTGTTTCATCGTCAATAAGAAGGTCCAAGGGTACAATAACCCTGAAGTGAAGCATCGGAAACTAAAACTGGACTCACAGGTGAGGTTCAAATCATAGGAAGTCAGAGTGTCAGTCCTCCTGTTCTTAAGTCGGCATTGGGACTTTTGTATTAAATTCGTATGCAATTGCTGTGTTTCATCGTCAATAAGAAGGTCCAAGGGATACAGTAAACCTCATGTGAAGCATCGGAAATTAAAACTGGGCTCACAGGAGAGGTTCAAATCATAGAAAGTTAGAATGTAAGTCCTCTTGTACTTAAGTCGGCATTGTGCCTTTTGTATTAAATTCGAATGCAATTTCTGTGTATCATCGTCAATAAGAGTGTCCAAGGGATACAGTAAACCTGAAGTGAAGCATCGGAAATTAAAACTGGACTCACTGGAGAGGTTCAAATCATAGAAATTTGGAATGTAAGTCCTCTTGTACTTAAGTTGGCATTGTGACTTTTGTATGAAATTCGGATACAATTTCTGTGTTTCATCGTCAATAAGAAGGTCCAAGGGATACAGTAAACCTGATGTGAAACATCGGAAATTAAAACTGCGCTCACAGGAGAGGTTCAAATCATAGAATGTTAGAGTGGCAGTCCTCTTGTACTTAAGTCGGCATTGTGCCTTTTGTATAAAATTCGGATGCAATTTCTGTGTTTCATCGTCAATAAGAAGGTCCAAGGGATACAGTAAACCTAAGTGAAGCATCGGAATCTAAAACTGGACTCACAGGGCAGGTTCAAATCACAGTAAGTTAGAGTGTCAGTCCTCCTGTTCTTAAGTCGGCATTGGGCCTTTTGTATTAAATTCGGATGCAATTTTTGTGTTTCATCGTCAATAAGAAGGTCCAAGGGTACAGTAAACCTGAAGTGAGGCATCGGAAATTAAAACTGGACTCACAGGAGAGGTTCAAATCATAGAAACTTAGGGTGTCAGTCCTCTTGTACTTAAGTCGGCATTGTGCCTGTTGTATTAATTTCGGAAGCAATTTCTGTGTTTCATCGTCAATAAGAAGATCCAAGGTATACAGTAAATCTGAAGTGAAGCATCGGTATCTGAAACTGGACTCACAGGTGAGGTTTAAATCATAGAAAGTTAGAGTGTCAGTCCTCTTGTACTTAAGTCGGCATTGTGCCTTTTGTATTAAATTCGGATGCAATTTCTGTGTTTCATCGTCAATAAGAAGATCCCAGGGATACAGTAAACCTGAAGTGAAGCATCCGAATCTAAAACTGGACTCACAGGATAGGTTCAAATCATAGAAAGTTAGAGTGTCAGTCCTCTTGTACTTAAGTCGGCGTTGTGCCTTTTGTATTAAATTCGGATGCTATTTCTGTGTTTCATCGTCATTAAGAAGATCCAAGGTATACAGTAAATCTGAAGTGAAGCATCGGTATCTGAAACTGGACTCACAGGTGAGGTTTAAATCATAGAAAGTTAGAGTGTCAGTCCTCTTGTACTTAAGTCGGCATTGTGCCTTTTGTATTAAATTCGGATGCAATTTCTGTGTTTCATCGTCAATAAGAAGGTCCAAGGGATACAGTAAACCTGAAGTGAAGCATCGGAATCTAAAACTGGACTCACAGGCGAGGTTCAAATCATAGAATGTTAGAGTGGCAGTCCTCTTGTACTTAAGTCGGCATTGTGCCATTTGTATTTAATTCGGATGCAATTTCTGTGTTTCATCGTCAACAAGAAGGTCCAAGGGATACAGTGGCCCTATAGTGAAGCATCGGAATCTAAAACTGGACTCACAGGGCAGGTTCAAATCATAGTAAGTTAAAGTGTCAGTCCTCCTGTTCTTAAGTCGGCATTGGGCCTTTTGTATTAAATTCGGACGCAATTTCTGTGTTTCATCGTCCATAAGAAGGTCCAAGGGATACCGTAATCCTGATGTGAAGCATCGGAAATTAAAACTGGACTCACAGGAGAGGTTCAAATCATAGAAAGTTAGAATGTAAGTCCTCTTGTACTTAAGTCAGCATTGTGCCTTTTGTATTAAATTCGGATGCAATTTCTGTGTATCATCGTCATTATGAGGGTCCAAGGGATACAGTAAACCTGATGTGAAGCATCGGAAATTATATCTGGACTCACAGGAGAGGTTCAAATCATAGAAATTTAGAATGTAAGTCCTCTTGTACTTAAGTCGGCATTGTGACCTTTGTATGAAATTCGGATACAATTTCTGTGTTTCATTGTCATTAAGAAGGTCCAAGGGATACAGTTAACCTGAAGTGAAGCATCGGAACCTAAAACTGGACTCACAGGAGAGGTTCGATTCATAGAATGTTATTGTGTCATTCCTCCTGTACTTAAGTGTGCATTGTGCCATTTGTATTAAATTCGGATGCAATTTCTGTGTTTCATCGTCAACAAGAAGGTCCAAGGGATACAGTAAACCTGACGTGAAGCATCGGAATCTAAAACTGGACTCACAGGTGAGGTTCAAATCATAGAAAGTAGAGTGACAGTCCTCTTGTACTTAAGTCGGCATTGTGCCTTTTCTATTAAATTCGGATGCAATTTCTGTGTTTCATCGTCAATAAGAAGGTCCAAGGGATACAGTAAACCTGAAGTGAAGCATTGGAATCTAAAACTGGACTCACAGGCTAGGTTCCAATCATAGAATGTTAGAGTGGCTGTCCTCTTGTACTTAAGTCGGCATTGTGCCATTTGTATTAAATTCGGATGCAATTTCTGTGTTTCATCGTCAACAAGACGGTCCAAGGGATACAGTGACCCTAAAGTGAAGCATCGGAATCTAAAACTGGACTCACAGGGCAGGTTCAAATCATTGTAAGTTAGAGTGTCAGTCCTCCTGTTCTTAAGTCGGCATTGGGACTTTTGTATTATATTCGTATGCAATTGCTGTGTTTCATCGTCATTAAGAAGGTCCAAGGGATACAGTAAACCTCATGTGAAGCATCGGAAATTAAATCTGGGCTCACAGGAGAGGTTCAAGTCATAGAAAGTTAGAATGTAAGTCCTCTTGTACTTAAGTCGGCATTGTGCCTTTTGTATTAAATTCGAATGCAATTTCTGTGTATCATCGTCAATAAGAGTGTCCAAGGGATACAGTAAACCTGAAGTGAAGCATCGGAAATTAAAACTGGACTCACTGGAGAGGTTCAAATCATAGAAATTTAGAATATAAGTCCTCTTGTACTTAAGTTGGCATTGTGACTTTTGTATGAAATTCGGATACAATTTCTGTGTTTCATCGTCAATAAGAAGGTCCAAGGGATACAGTAAACCTGATGTGAAACATCGGAAATTAAAACTGGGCTCACAGGAGAGGTTCAAATCATAGAATGTTAGAGTGGCAGTCCTCTTGTACTTAAGTCGGCAATGTGCCATTTGTATGAAATTCGGATGCAATTTCTGTGTTTCATCGTCAACAAGAAGGTCCAAGGGATACAGTGACCCTAAAGTGAAGCATCGGAATCTAAAACTGGACTCACAGGAGCGGTTCAAATCATAGACACTTAGAGTGTCAGTCCTGTTGTACTTAAGTCGGCATTGTGCCTCTTGTGTAAAATTCGGATGCAATTTCTGTGTTTCATCGTCAATAAGAAGGTCCAAGGGATACGGTAAACCTGAAGTGAAGCATCGGAATCTAAAACTGGACTCACAGGGCAGGTTCAAATCACAGTAAGTTAGAGTGTCAGTCCTCCTGTTCTTAAGTCGGCATTGGGCCTTTTGTATTAAATTCGGATGCAATTTTTGTGTTTCATCGTCAATAAGAAGGTCCAAGGGATACAGTAAACCTGAAGTGAAGCATCGGAATCTAAAACTGGACTCACAGGTGAGGTTCAAATCATAGAAAGTTAGAGTGTCAGTCCTCTTGTACTTAAGTCGGCATTGTGCGTTTTGTATTAAATTCGGATGCAATTTCTGTGTTTCATCGTCAATAAGAAGGTCCAAGGGATACAGTAAACCTGAAGTGACGCATCGGAATCTAAAACTGGACTCACAGGCGAGGTTCAAGTCATAGAATGTTAGAGTGGCAGTCCTCTTGTACTTAAGTCGGCACTGTGCCATTTGTATTAAATTCGGATGCAATTTCTGTGTTTCATCGTCAACAAGAAGGTCCAAGGGATACAGTGTGCCTGAAGTGAAGCATCGGAATCTAAAACTGGACTCACAGGGCAGGTTGAAATCATAGTAAGTTAGATTGTCAGTCCTCCTGTTATTGAGTCGGCATTGGGCCTTTTGTACTATATTCGGATGCAATTTCTGTGTTTCATCGTCAATAAGAAGGTACAAGGGATACAGTAAATCTGATGTGAAGCATCGGAAATTAAAACTGGACTCACAGGAGAGGTTCAAATCATAGAAATTTAGAATGTAAGTCCTCTTGTATTTAAGTCGGCATTGTGCCTTTTGTATGAAATTCGGATGCAATTTCTGTGTTTCATCGTCATTAAGAATGTCCAAGGGATACAGTTAACCTGAAGTGAAGCATCGGAATCTAAAACTGGACTCACAGGAGAGGTTCAAATCATAGAATGTTAGAGTGTCAATCCTCCTGTACTTAAGTCTGCATTGTGCCTTTTTGTATTAAATTCGGACGCAATTTCTGTGTTTCATCGTCAATAAGAAGGTCCCAGGGATACAGTAAACCTGAAGTGAAGCATCCGAATCAAAAACTGGACTCACAGGATGGGTTCAAATCATAGAACGTTAGAGTGTCGGTCCTCTTGTACTTAAGTCGGCTTTGTGCCTTTTGTATTAAATTCGGATGCTATTTCTGTGTTTCATCGTCAGTAAGAAGATCCAAGGTATACAGTAAATCTGAAGTGAAGCATCGGAACCTAAAACTGGACTCACAGGTGAAGTTCAAATCATAGAAAGTTAGTGTGTCAGTCCTCTTGTACTTAAGTCGGCATTGTGCCTTTTGTATTAAATTCGGGTGCAATTTCTGTGTTTCATCGTCAATAAGAAGGTCCAAGATATACAGTAAACTTGAAGTGAAGCATCGGAATCTAAAACTGGACTCACTGGAGAGGTTCAAATCATAGAAAGCTAGAGTGTCAGTCCTCTTGTACTTAAGTCGGCATTGTGCTTTTGTATAAAATTCGGATGCAATATCTGTGTTTCATCGTCAATGTGAAGGTCCTAAGCGTACAGTAAATCTGAAATGAAGCATCGGAATCTAAAACTGGACTCACAGGGCAGGTTCAAATCATAGTAAGTTAGAGTGCCAGTCCTCTTGTGCTTCAGTCGGCATTGTGCCTTTTGTATTAAATTCGGATGCAATTTCTGTGTTTCATCGTCAATAAGAAGGTCCAAGGGATACAGTGAACCTGAAGTGAAGCATCGGAATCTAAAACTGGACTCACAGGAGAGGTTCAAATCATAGAAAGTTAGAGTGTCAGTCCTCTTGTACTTAAGTCAGCATTGTGCCTTTTGTATTCAATTCGGATGCAATTTCTGTGTTTCATCGGCAATAAAAAGGTCCAAGGGATACAGTTAACCTGAAGTGAAGCATCGGAATCTAAAACTGGACTCACAGGAGAGGTTCATATCATAGAATGTTAGAGTGTCAGTCCTCCTGTACTTAAGTCAGCATTGTGCCTTTTGTATTAAATTCGAATGCAATTTCTGTGTTTCATCGTCAATAAGAAGGTCCCAGGGATACAGTAAACCTGAAGTGAAGCATCCGAATCTAAAACTGGACTCACAGGATAGGTTCAAATCAAAGAAAGTTAGAGTGTCAATCCTCTTGTACTTAAGTCGGCATTGTGCCTTTTGTATTAAATTCGGATGTTATTTCTGTGTTTCATCGTCAATAAGAAGGTCCAAGGTATACAGTAAATCTGAAGTGAAGGATCGGAATCTGAAACTGGACTCATTGGTGAGGTTCAAATCATAGAAAGTTAGAGTGTCAGTTCTCTTGTACTTAAGTCGGCATTGTGCCTTTTGTATTAAATTCGGATGTAATTACTGTGTTTCATAGTCAATAGGAATGTCCAATGGGTACAGTAAACCTGAAGTGAAGCATAGGAATCTAAAAGTAAACTCACATACGAGGTTCAAATCATAGAAAGTTAGAGTGTAAGAGCTCTTGTACTTAAGTCGCCATTGTGCCTTTTGTATTAAATTCGGATGCAATTTCTGTGTTTCATCGTCAATAAGAAGGTCCAAGGGATACAGTAAACCTGAAGTGAAACATCGGAATCTAAAACTGGCCCCGCAGGAGAGGTTCAAATCATCGAAAGTTATTGTGTCAGTCCTCTTGTACTTAAGTCGGCATTGTGCCTTTTGTATGAAATTCGGATGCAATTTTTGTGTTTAATCGTCAATAAGAAGGTCCAAGGTATGCAGTAAACCTGAGGTGAAGCATCGGAGTCTACAACAGGACTCACAGGAGAGGTTCAAATCATAGAAAGTTAGAGTGTCAGTCCTCTTGTACTTAAGTCGAGATTGTGCCTTTTGTATTAATTTCGTATGCAATTTCTGTGTTTCATCGTCAATAAGAAGGTCCAAGTTATACAGTAAATCTGAAGTGCAGCATCGGAATCTAAAACTAGACTTACAGGTGAGGTTCGAATCATAGAAAGTTATAGTGTCAGTCCTCTTGTACCTAATTCGGCATTGTTCCTTTTGTATTAAATACGGATACATTTTCTGTGTTTCATCGTCAGTAAGAAGGTCCAAGGGATACAGTAAACCTGAAGTGAAGCATCGGAATCTAAAACTGGACTCACAGGAGAGGTTCAAATCATTGAAAGTTAGAGTGTCAGTCCTCTTGTACTTATTCGGCATTGTGCCTTTTGTATTCAATTCGGATGCAATTTCTGTGTTTCATCGTCAATAAAAAGGTCCAAGGGATACAGTAATCCAGAAGTGAAGCATCGGAATCATAAACTGGACTCACAGGAGAGGTTCGAATCATAGGAAGATAGAGTGTCAGTCCTCTTGTACCTAAGTTGACATTGTGCCTTTTGTATTAAATTCGGATGCAATATCTGTGTTTCATCGTCAACAAGAAGGTCCAAGGGATACAGTTAACCTGAAGTGAAACATCGGAATCTAAAACTGGACTCACAGGAGAGGTTCATATCATAGAACGTTAGAGTGTCTGTCCTCCTGTACTTAAGTCAGCATTGTGCCTTTTGTATTAAATTCGGATGCAATTTCTGTGTTTCATCGTCAATAAGAAGGTCCCAGGGATATAGTAAACCTGAAGTGAAGCATCCGAATCTAAAACTGGACTCACAGGATAGGTTCAAATAATAGAAAGTTAGAGTGTCAATCCTCTTGTACTTAAGTCGGCATTGTGCCTTTTGTATTAAATTCGGATGCAATTTCTGTGTTTCATCGTCAATAAGAAGGTCGAAGGTATACAGTAAATCTGAAGTGAAGGATCGGAATGTAAAACTGGACTCACTGGTGATGTTCAAATCATAGAAAGTTAGAGTGTCAGTCCTCTTTTACTTATGTCGGCATTGTGCCTTTTGTATTAAATTCGGATGTAATTTCTTTGTTTCATAGTCAATAAGAAGGTCCAAAGGGTACAGTAATCCTGAAGTGAAGCATAGGAATCTAAAAGTAAACTCACAGGCGAGGTTCAAATCATAGAAAGTTAGAGTGTCAGTCCTCTTGTACTTAAGTCGGCATTGTGCCTTTGGTATTAAATTCGGATGCAATTTCTGTGTTTCAAATCCAATAAGGAGGTCCAAGGTATACAGTCAACCTGAAGTGAAGCTTCGGAATCTAAAACTCAACTCACAGGATAGGTTCAAATCTTAGAAAGTTAGAGTGTCAGTCCTCTTGTACTTAGGTCGGCATTGTGCTTCTTGTATTAAATTCGGATGCAAATTCTGTGTTTCATCGTCAATATGAAGGTCCAAGGGATACAGTAAACGTTAAGTGAAGCATCGGAATAGATAACTGGACTCACCGGAGAGGTTCAAATCATAGAATGTTGGAGTGGCAGTCCTCTTGTACTTAAGTCGGCATTGTGCCTTTTGTATTACATTTGGGTGCAATTTCTGTGTTTCATCGTCAATAAGAAGGTCCAAGGTATACAGTAAACTTGAAGTGAAGCATCGTAAACTAAAACTGGACTCACAGGAGAGGTTAAATCATAGAAAGTTAGAGTGTCAGTCATCTTGTACTTAAGTCGGAATTAAGCCTTTTGTATCAAATTCGGATGCAACTTCTGTGTTTCATCGTCAATAAGAAGGTCCAAGGTATACAGTAAACCTGAAGTGAAGCATCCGAATCTAAAACTGGACTCACAGGATTGGTTCAAATCATAGAAAGTTGGAGTGTCAGTCCTCTTGTACTTATTCGGCATTGTGCCTTTTGTATTCAATTCGGATGCAATTTCTGTGTTTCATCGTCAATAAAAAGGTCCAAGGGATACAGTAATCCAGAAGTGAAGCATCGGAATCATAAACTGGACTCACAGGAGAGGTTCGAATCATAGAAAGATAGAGTGTCAGTCCTCTTGTACCTAAGTTGACATTGTGCCTTTTGTATTAAATTCGGATGCAATATCTGTGTTTCATCGTCAACAAGAAGGTCCAAGGGATACAGTTAACCTGAAGTGAAACATCGGAATCTAAAACTGGACTCACAGGAGTGGTTCATATCATAGAACGTTAGAGTGTCTGTCCTCCTGTACTTAAGTCAGCATTGTGCCTTTTGTATTAAATTCGGATGCAATTTCTGTGTTTCATCGTCAATAAGAAGGTCCCAGGGATATAGTAAACCTGAAGTGAAGCATCCGAATCTAAAACTGGACTCACAGGATAGGTTCAAATAATAGAAAGTTAGAGTGTCAATCCTCTTGTACTTAAGTCGGCATTGTGCCTTTTGTATTAAATTCGGATGCAATTTCTGTGTTTCATCGTCAATAAGAAGGTCGAAGGTATACAGTAAATCTGAAGTGAAGGATCGGAATTTAAAACTGGACTCACTGGTGATGTTCAAATCATAGAAAGTTAGAGTGTCAGTCCTCTTGTACTTACGTCGGCATTGTGCCTTTTGTATTAAATTCGGATGTAATTTCTTTGTTTCATAGTCAATAAGAAGGTCCAAAGGGTACAGTAATCCTGAAGTGAAGCATAGGAATCTAAAAGTAAACTCACAGGCGAGGTTCAAATCATAGAAAGTTAGAGTGTCAGTCCTCTTGTACTTCGGTCGGCATTGTGCTTCTTGTATTAAATTCGGATGCAAATTCTGTGTTTCATCGTCAATAAGAAGGTCCAAAAGATACAGTAAACCTTAAGTGAAGCATCGGAATCGATAACTGGACTCACCGGAGAGGTTAAAATCATAGAATGTTAGAGTGTCAGTCCTCTTGTACTTAAGTCGGCATTGTGCCTTTTGTATTAAATTCGGATGCAATTTCTGTGTTTCATCGTCAATAAGAAGGTCCAAGGGATACAGTAATTCTGAAGTGAAGCATCGGAATCTAAAACTGGACTCACAGGAGAGGTTAAAAATCATAGAAAGTTATCGTGTCAGTCCTCATGTACTTACGTCGGCATTGTGCCTTTTATATTAAATTTGGGTGCAATTTCTGTGTTTCATCGTCAATAAGAAGGTCCAAGGTATACAGTAAACTTGAAGTGAAGCATCGTAATCTAAAACTGGACTCACAGGAGAGGTTCAAATCATAGAAAGTTAGAGTGTCAGTCCTCTTGTACTTAAGTCGGCATTGTGATTTTTCTATTAAATTCGGATGCAATTTCAGTGTTTCATCGTCAATAAGAAGCTCCGAGGGATACAGTTAACCTGAAGTGAAGCATCGGAATCTAAAACTGGACTCACAGGAGAGGTTCAAATCATAGAAAGTTAGAGTGTCAGTCCTCTTGTACTTAAGTCGGCATTGTGCTTTTTGTATTCAATTCGGATGCAATTTCTGTGTATCACCGTCAATAAAAGGGTCCGAGGGATACAGTAATCCGGAAGTGAAGCATATGAATCGTAAACTGGACTCACAGGAGAGCTTCAAATCATAGAATGTTAGAGTGTCAGTCCTCCTGTACTTAAGTCAGCATTGTGCCTTTTGTATTAAATTCGGATGCAATTTCTGTGTTTCATCGTCAATAAGAAGGTCCCGGGGATACAGTAAACCTGATGTGAAGCTTCCGAATCTAAAACTGGACTCACAGGATAGGTTCAAATCGTAGATAGTTAGAGTGTCAATCATCTTGTACTTAAGTCGGCATTGTGCCTTTTGTATTAAATTCGGATGCAATTTCTGTGTTTCATCGTCAATAAGAAGGTCCAAGGTATACAGTAAATCCGAAGTGAAGGATCGGAATCTAAAACTGGACTCACTGGTGAGGTTCAAATCATAGAAAGTTAGAGTGTCAGTCCTCTTGTAATTAAGTCGGCATTGTGCCTTTTGTATTAAATTCGGATGTAATTTCTGTGTTTCATAGACAATAAGAAGGTGCAATGGGTACAATAAACCTGAAGTGAAGCATAGGAATCTAAAGGTGGACTCACAGGCGAGGTTCAAATCATAGAAATTTAGAGTGTCAGTCCTCTTGTACTTAGGTCGGCATTGTGCTTCTTGTATTAAATTCGGATGCAAATTCTGTGTTTCATCGTCAATATGAAGGTCCAAGGGATACAGTAAACGTTAAGTGAAGCATCGGAATAGATAACTGGACTCACCGGAGAGGTTCAAATCGTAGAATGTTGGAGTGGCAGTCCTCTTGTACTTAAGTCGGCATTGTGCCTTTTGTATTACATTTGAGTGCAATTTCTGTGTTTCATCGTCAATAAGAAGGTCCAAGGTATACAGTAAACTTGAAGTGAAGCATCGTAAACTAAAACTGGACTCACAGGAGAGGTTCAAATCATAGAAAGTTAGAGTGTCAGTCATCTTGTACTTAAGTCGGAATTAAGCCTTTTGTATCAAATTCGGATGCAACTTCTGTGTTTCATCGTTAATAAGAAGGTCCAAGGTATACAGTAAACCTGAAGTGAAGCATCCGAATCTAAAACTGGACTCACAGGATTGGTTCAAATCATAGAAAGTTGGAGTGTCAGTCCTCTTGTACTTATTCGGCATTGTGCCTTTTGTATTCAATTCGGATGCAATTTCTGTGTTTCATCGTCAATAAAAAGGTCCAAGGGATACAGTAATCCAGAAGTGAAGCATCGGAATCTTAAACTGGACTCACAGGAGAGGTTCGAATCATAGAAAGATAGAGTGTCAGTCCTCTTGTACCTAAGTTGACATTGTGCCTTTCCTATTATATTCGGATGCAATTTCTGTGTTTCATCGTCAATAAGAAGGTCCAAGGGATACAGTTAACCTGAAGTGAAGCATCGGAATCTAAAACTGGACACACAGGAGAGGTTCAAATCATAGAATGTTAGAGTGTCAGTCCTCCTGTACTTAAGTCAGCATTATGCCTTTTGTATTAAATTCGGATGCAATTTCTGTGTTTCATCGTCAATAAGAAGGTCCCAGGGATACAGTAAACCTGAAGTGAAGCATCCGAATCTAAAACTGGACTCACAGGATAGGTTCAAATCATAGAATGTTAGAGTGTAAATCCTCTTGTACTTAAGTCGGCATTGTGCCTTTCGTATTAAATTCGGATGCAATTTCTGTGTTCCATCGTCAATAAGAAGGTCCAAGGTATACAGTAAATCTGAAGTGAAGGATCGGAATCTAAAACTGGACTCACTGGTGAGGTTCAAATCATAGAAAGTTAGAGTGTCAGTCCTCTTGTACTTAAGTCGGCATTGTGCCTTTTGTATTAAATTCGGATGCAATTTCTGTGTTTCATCGTCAATACAGAGGTCCAAGGTATACAGTTAACCTGAAGTGAAGCATCGGAATCTAAAACTGGACTCACAGGAGAGGTTCATATCATAGAATGTTAGAGTGTCAGTCCTCCTGTACTTAAGTCAGCATTGTGCCTTTTGTATTAAATTCGAATGCAATTTCTGTGTTTCATCGTCAATAAGAAGGTCCCAGGGATACAGTAAACCTGAAGTGAAGCATCCGAATCTAAAACTGGACTCACAGGATAGGTTCAAATCAAAAAAAGTTAGAGTGTCAATCCTCTTGTACTTAAGTCGGCATTGTGCCTTTTGTATTAAATTCGGATGCAATTTCTGTGTTTCATCGTCAATAAGAAGGACCAAGGTATACAGTAAATCTGAAGTGAAGGGTCGGAATCTGAAACTGGACTCACTGGTGAGGTTCAAATCATAGAAAGTTAGAGTGTCAGTCCTCTTGTACTTAAGTCGGCATTGTGCCTTTTGTATTAAATTCGACTGTAATTTCTGTGTTTCATAGTCAATAAGAATGTCCAATGGGTACAGTAAACCTGAAGTGAAGCATAGGAATCTAAAAGTAAACTCACAGGCGAGGTTCAAATCATAGATAGTTAGAGTGTAAGTCCTCTTGTACTTAAGTCGGCATTGTGCCTATTGTATTAAATTCGGATGCAATTTCTGTGTTTCATCGTCAATAAGAAGGTCCAAGGGATACAGTAAACCTGAAGTGAAACATCGGAATCTAAAACTGGACCCACAGGAGAGGTTCAAATCATAGAAAGTTATTGTGTCAGACCTCTTGTACTTAAGTCGGCATTGTGCCTTTTGTATGAAATTCGGATGCAATTTCTGTGTTTCATCGTCAATAAAAAGGTCCAAGGGATACAGTAATCCAGAAGTGAAGCATCGGAATCATAAACTGGACTCACAGGAGAGGTTCGAATCATAGAAAGATAGAGTGTCAGTCCTCTTGTACCTAAGTTGACATTGTGCCTTTTGTATTAAATTCGGATGCAATATCTGTGTTTCATCGTCAACAAGAAGGTCCAAGGGATACAGTTAACCTGAAGTGAAACATCGGAATCTAAAACTGGACTCACAGGAGAGGTTCATATCATAGAATGTTAGAGTGTCAGTCCTCCTGTACTTAAGTCAGCATTGTGCCTTTTGTATTAAATTCGGATGCAATTTCTGTGTTTCATCGTCAATAAGAAGGTATCAGGGATATAGTAAACCTGAAGTGAAGCATCCGAATCTAAAACTGGACTCACAGGATAGGTTCAAAACATAGAAAGTTAGAGTGTCAATCCTCTTGTACTTAAGTCGGCATTGTGCCTTTTGTATTAAATTCGGATGCAATTTCTGTGTTTCATCGTCAAGAAGAAGGTCCAAGGTATACAGTAAATCTGAAGTGAAGGATCGGAATCTAAAACTGGACTCACTGGTGAGGTTCAAATCATAGAAAGTTAGAGTGTCAGTCCTCTTGTACTTAAGTCGGCATTGTGCCTTTTGTATTAAATTCGGATGTAATTTCTGTGTTTCATAGTCAATAAGAAGGTCCAATGGGTACAGTAAACCTGAAGTGAAGCATAGGAATCTAAACGTAAACTCACAGGCGAGGTTCAAATCATAGAAAGTTAGAGTGTACGTCCTCTTGTACTTAGGTCGGCATTGTGCTTCTTGTATTAAATTGGATGCAAATTCTGTGTTTCATCGTCAATAAGAAGGTCCAAGGGATACAGTAAACCTTAAGTGAAGCATCGGAATCGATAACTGGACTCACCGGAGAGGTTAAAATCATAGAATGTTAGAGTGTCAGTCCTCTTGTACTTAAGTCGGCATTGTGCCTTTTGTATTAAATTCGGATGCAATTTCTTTGTTTCATCGTCAATAAGAAGGTCCAAGGGATACAGTAAACCTGAAGTGAAGCATCGGAATCTAAAACTGGACCCACAGGAGAGGTTCAAGTCATAGAAAGTTATTGTGTCAGTCCTCTTGTACTTATGTCGGCATTGTGCCTTTTGTATGAAATTCGGATGCAATTTTTGTGTTTCATCGTCAATAAGGAGGTCCAAGGTATGCAGTAAACCTGAAGTGAAGCATCGGAGTCTAAAACAGGACTCACAGGAGAGGTTCAAATCATAGAAAGTTAGAGTGTCAGTCCTCTTGTACATAAGTCGGCATTGTGCCTTTTGTATTAAATTCGGATGCGATTTCTGTGTTTCATCGTCAATAAGAAGGTCCAAGGTGTTCTGTAAACCAGAAGTGAAGCATCGGAATCTAAAACTGGACTCACAGGCGAGGTTCAAATCATAGATAGTTAGAGTGTAAGTCCTCTTGTACTTAAGTCGGCATTGTGCCTATTGTATTAAATTCGGATGCAATTTCTGTGTTTCATCGTCAATAAGAAGGTCCAAGGGATACAGTAAACCTTAAGTGAAGCATCGGAATCGATAACTGGACTCACCGGAGAGGTTAAAATCATAGAATGTTAGAGTGTCAGTCCTCTTGTACTTAAGTCGGCATTGTGCCTTTTGTATTAAATTCGGATGCAATTTCTTTGTTTCATCGTCAATAAGAAGGTCCAAGGGATACAGTAAACCTGAAGTGAAGCATCGGAATCTAAAACTGGACCCACAGGAGAGGTTCAAGTCATAGAAAGTTATTGTGTCAGTCCTCTTGTACTTATGTCGGCATTGTGCCTTTTGTATGAAATTCGGATGCAATTTTTGTGTTTCATCGTCAATAAGGAGGTCCAAGGTATGCAGTAAACCTGAAGTGAAGCATCGGAGTCTAAAACAGGACTCAAAGGAGAGGTTCAAATCATAGAAAGTTAGAGTGTCAGTCCTCTTGTACATAAGTCGGCATTGTGCCTTTTGTATTAAATTCGGATGCGATTTCTGTGTTTCATCGTCAATAAGAAGGTCCAAGGTGTTCTGTAAACCAGAAGTGAAGCATCGGAATCTAAAACTGGACTCACAGGAGAGGTTAAAAGTCATAGAAAGTTATCGTGTCAGTCCTCATGTACTTACGTCGGCATTGTGCCTTTTATATTAAATTTGGGTGCAATTTCTGTGTTTCATCGTCAACAAGAAGGTCCAAGGTATACAGTAAACTTGAAGTGAAGCATCGTAATCTAAAACTGGACTCACAGGAGAGGTTCAAATCATAGAAAGTTAGAGTGTCAGTCCTCTTGTACTTAAGTCGGCGTTGTGATTTTTCTATTAAATTCGGATGCAATTTCAGTGTTTCATCGTCAATAAGAAGCTCCGAGGGATACAGTTAACCTGAAGTGAAGCATCGGAATTAAAAACTGGACTCACAGGTGAGGTTCAAATCATAGAAAGTTAGAGTCTCAGTCCTCTTGTACTTAAGTCGGCATTGTGCCTTTTGTATTCAATTCGGATGCAATTTCTGTGTATCACCGTCAATAAAAGGGTCCAAGGGATACAGTAATCCGGAAGTGAAGCATCTGAATCGTAAACTGGACTCACAGGAGAGGTTCGAATCGTAGAAAGTTAGAGTGTCAGTCCTCTTGTACCTAAGTTGACATTGTGCCTTTTGTATTAAATTCGGATGCAATTTCTGTGTTTCATCGTCAATAAGAAGGTCCAATTGATACAGTTAACCTGAAGTGTAGCATCGGAATCTAAAACTGGACTCACAGGAGAGGTTCAAATCATAGAATGTTAGAGTGTCAGTCCTCCTGTACTTAAGTCAGCATTGTGCCTTTTGGATTAAATTCGGATGCAATTTCTGTGTTTCATCGTCAATAAGAAGGTCCCAGGGATACAGTAAACCTGAAGTGAAGCATCCGAATCTAAAACTGGACTCACAGGATAGGTTCAAATCATAGATAGTTAGAGTGTCAATCCTCTTGTACTTAAGTCGGCATTGTGCCTTTTGTATTAAATTCGGATGCAATTTCTGTGTTTCATAGTCAATAAGAAGGTGCAATGGGTACAATAAACCTGAAGTGAAGCATAGGAATCTAAAGGTGGACTCACAGGCGAGGTTCAAATCATAGAAATTTAGAGTGTCAGTCCTCTTGTACTTAGGTCGGCATTGTGCTTCTTGTACTAAATTCGGATGCAAATTCTGTGTTTCATCGTCAATAAGAAGGTCCAAGGGATACAGTAAACGTTAAGTGAAGCATCGGAATAGATAACTGGACTCACAGGAGAGGTTAAAATCATAGAATGTTGGAGTGGCAGTCCTCTTGTACTTAAGTCGGCATTGTGCCTTTTGTATTAAAATTGGGTGCAATTTCTGTGTTTCATCGTCAATAAGAAGGTCCAAGGTATACAGTAAACTTAAAGTGAAGCATCGTAAACTAAAACTGGACTCACAGGAGAGGTTCAAATCATAGAAAGTTAGAGTGTAAGTCATCTTGTACTTAAGTCGGAATTAAGCCTTTTGTATCAAATTCGGATGCAACTTCTGTGTTTCATCGTCAATAAGAAGGTCCAAGGGATACAGTAAACCTGAAGTGGAGCATCGGAATCTAAAACTGGACTTACAGGATTGGTTCAAATCATAGAAAGTTGGAGTGTCAGTCCTCTTGTACATAAGTCGGCATTGTGCCTTTTGTATTCAATTCGGATGCAATTTCTGTGTTTCATCGTCAGTAAAAAGGTCCAAGGGATACAGTAATCCAGAAGTGAAGCATCGGAATCTTATACTGGCCTCACAGGAGAGGTTCGAATCATAGAAAGATAGAGCGTCAGTCCTCTTGTACCTAAGTTGACATTGTGCCTTTCCTATTATATTCGGATGCAATTTCTGTGTTTCATCGTCAATAAGAAGGTCCAAGGGATACAGTTAACCTGAAGTGAAGCATCGGAATCTAAAACTGGACACACAGGAGAGGTTCAAATCATAGAATGTTAGAGTGTCAGTCCTCCTGTACTTAAGTCAGCATTATGCCTTTTGTATTAAATTCGGATGCAATTTCTGTGTTTCATCGTCAATAAGAAGGTCCCAGGGATACAGTAAACCTGAAGTGAAGCATCCGAATCTAAAACTGGACTCACAGGATAGGTTCAAATCATAGAATGTTAGAGTGTCAATCCTCTTGTACTTAAGTCGGCATTGTGCCTTTTGTATTAAATTCGGATGCAATTTCTGTGTTCCATCGTCAATAAGAAGGTCCAAGGTATACAGTAAATCTGAAGTGAAGGATCGGAATCTAAAACTGGACTCACTGCTGAGGTTCAAATCATAGAAAGTTAGAGTGTCAGTCCTCTTGTACTTAAGTCGGCATTGTGCCTTTTGTATTAAATTCGGATGTAATTTCTGTGTTTCATAGTCAATAAGAAGGTCCAATGGGTACAGTAAACCTGACGTGAAGCATAGGAATCTAAAAGTAAAGTCACAGGCGACGTTCAAATCATAGAAAGTTAGAGTGTCAGTCCTCTTGTACTTAGGTCGGCATTGCGCTTCTTGTATTAAATTCGGATGCAAATTCTGTGTTTCATCGTCAATAAGAAGGTCCAAGGGATACAGTAAATCTTAAGTGAAGCATCGGAATAGATAACTGGACTCACAGGTGAGGTTAAAATCATAGAATGTTGGAGTGGCAGTCCTCTTGTACTTAAGTCGGCATTGTGAATTTTGTATTAAATTCGGATGCAATTTCTGTGTTTCATCGTCAATAAGAAGGTCCAAGGGATATAGTAAACCTGAAGTGAAGCATCGGAATCTAAAACTGGACCCACAGGAGAGGTTCAAAAGCATAGAAAGTTATTGTGTCAGTCCTCTTGTACTTAAGTCGGCATTGTGCCTTTTGTATGAAATTCGGATGCAATTTTTGTGTTTCATCGTCATTAAGAAGGTCCAAGGTATGCAGTAAACCTGAAGTGAAGCATCGGAGTCTAAAACATGACTCACAGGAGAGGTTCAAATCATAGAAAGTTAGTGTGTCAGTCCTCTTGTACTTAAGTCGGCATTGTGAATATTATATTAAATTCGGAAGCGATTTCTGTGTTTCATCGTCAATAAGAAGGTCCAAGGTGTTCAGTAAACCTGAAGTGAAGCATCGGAATCTAAAACTGGACTCACAGGAGAGGTTAAAATCATAGAAAGTTATTGTGTCAGTCCTCATGTACTTAAGTCAGCATTGTGCCTTTTGTATTAAATTTGGGTGCAATTTCTGTGTTGCATCGTCAATAAGAAGGTCCAAGGTATACAGTAAACTTGAAGTGAAGCATCGGAATCTGAAACTGGACTCACAGAAGAGGTTCAAATCATAGGAAGTTAGAGTGTCAGTCCTCTTGTACTTAAGTCGGCATTAAGCCTTTTGTATCCAATTCGGATGCAACTTCTGTGTTTCATCGTCAATAAGAAGGTCCAAGGGATACAGTAAACCTGAAGTGAAGCATCGGAATCTAAAACTGGTCTCACAGGAGAGGTTCAAATCATAGAAAGTTAGAGTGTCAGTCCTCTTGTACTTAAGTCGGCATCGTGCCTTTTGTATTCAATTCGGATGCAATTTCTGTGTTTCACCGTGAATAAAAAGGTCCAAGGGATACAGTAAACCTGAAGTGAAGCATCCGAATCTAAAACTGGACTCACGGGATAGGTTCAAATCATAGAAAGTTAGAGTGTCAGTCCTCTTGTACCTAAGTTGACATTGTGCCTTTTGTATTAAATTCGGATGCAATTTCTGTGTTTCATCGTCAATAAGAAGGTCCAAGGGATACAGTTAACCTGAAGTGAAGCATCGGAATCTAAAACTGCACTCACAGGAGAGGTTCAAATCATAAAATGTTAGAGTGTCAGTCCTCCTGTACTTAAGTGAGCATTGTGCCTTTTGTATTAAATTCGGATGCAATCTCTGTGTTTCATCGTCAATAAGAAGGTCCCAGGGATACAGTAAACCTGAAGTGAAGCATCCGAATCTAAAACTGGACTCACGGGATAGGTTCAAATCATAGAAAGTTAGAGTGTCAATCCTCTTGTACTTAAGTCGGCATTGTGCCTTTTGTATTAAATTCGGATGCAATTTCTGTGTTTCATCGTCAATAAGGAGGTCCAAGGTATACAGTAAATCCGAAGTGAAGGATCGGAATGTAAAACTTGACTCACTGGTGAGGCTCAAATCATAGAAAGTTAGAGTGTCAGTCCTCTTGTACTTAAGTCGGCATTGTGCCTTTTGTATTAAATTCGGATGTAATTTCTGTGTTTCATAGTCAATAAGAAGGTCCAATGGGTACAGTAAACCTGAAGTGAAGCATACGAATCTAAAGGTGGACTCACAGGCGAGGTTCAAATCATAGAAAGTTAGAGTGTCAGTCCTCTTGTACTTAGGTCGGCATTGTGCTTCTTGTATTAAATTCGGATGCAAATTCTGTGTTTCATCGTCAATAAGAAGGTCCAAGGGATACAGTAAACCTTAAGTGAAGCATTGGAATCGATAACTGGACTCACAGGAGAGGTTGAAGTCATAGAATGTTAGAGTGTCAGTCCTCTTGTACATAAGTCGGCATTGTGCATTTTGTATTAAATTCGGAAGCAATTCCAGTGTTTCATCGTCAATAAGAAGGTCCAAGGGATACAGCAAGCCTGAAGTGAAGCATCGGAATCTGAAACTGGACCCACAGGAGAGGTTCAAATCATAGAAAGTTATTGTGTCACTCCTCTTGTACTTAAGTCGGTATTGTGCCTTTTGTGTTAAATTCGGATGCAATTTTTGTGTTTCATCGTCAATAAGAAGGTCCAAGGTATGCAGTAAAACTGAAGTGAAGCATCGGAGTCTAAAACAGGACTCACAGGAGAGGTTAATACCACAGAAAGTTATTGTGTCAGTCCTCATGTACTTAAGTCGGCATTGTGCCTTTTGTATTAAATTTGGGTGCAATTTCTGTGTTTCATCGTCAATAAGAAGGTCCAAGGTATACAGTAAACTTGAAGTGAAGCATCGTAATCTAAAACTGGACTCACAGGAGAGGTTCAAATCATAGAAAGTTAGAGTGTCAGTCATCTTGTACTTAAGTCGGAATTAAGCCTTTTGTATCAAATTCGGATGCAACTTCTGTGTTTCATCGTCAATAAGAAGGTCCAAGGGATACAGTAAACCTGCAGTGAAGCATCGGAATCTAAAACTGGACTCACAGGATTGGTTCAAATCATAGAATGTTAGAGTGTCAGTCCTCTTGTACTTAAGTCGGCATTGTGCCTTTTGTATTCAATTCGGATGCAATTTCTGTGTTTCATCGTCAATAAAAAGGTCCAAGGGATACAGTAATCCAGAAGTGAAGCATCGGAATCTAAAACTGGACTCACAGGAGAGGTTCAAATCGTAGAAAGTTAGAGTGTCAATCCTCTTGTACTTAAGTCGGCATTGTGCCCTTTTTATTAAATTCGGATGCAATTTCTGTGTTCCATCGTCAATAAGAAGGTCCAAGGTATACAGTAAATCTGAAGTGAAGGATCGGAATCTGAAACTGGACTCACTGGTGAGGTTCAAATCATAGAAAGTTAGAGTGTCAGTCCTCTTGTACTTAAGTCGGCATTGTGCCTTTAGTATTAAATTCGGATGTAATTTCTGTGTTTCATAGTCAATAAGAGGGTCCAATGGGTACAGTAAACCTGAAGTGAAGCATAGGAATCTAAAAGTAAACTCACAGGCGACGTTCAAATCACAGAAAGTTAGAGTGTCAGTCCTCTTGTACTTAGGTCGGCATTGTGCTTCTTGTATTAAATTCAGATGCAAATTCCGTGTTTCATCGTCAATAAGAAGGTCCAAGGGATACAGTAAACCTTAAGTGAAGCATCGGAATAGATAACTGGACTCACAGGAGAGGTTAAAATCATAGAATGTTGGAAAGGCAGTCCTCTTGTACTTAAGTCGGCATTGTGCCTTTTGTATTAAATTCGGATGCAATTTCTGTGTTTCATAGTCAATAAGAACGTCCAAGGGATACAGTAAACCAGAAGTGAAGCATCGGAATCTAAAACTGGACTCACAGGAGAGGTTAAAATCATAGAAAGTTATTGTGTCAGTCCTCATGTACTTAAGTCGGCATTGTGCCTTTTGTATTAAATTTGGGTGCAATTTCTGTGTTTCATCGTCAATAAGAAGGTCCAAGGTATACAGTAAACTTGAAGTGAAGCATCGTAATCTAAAACTGGACTCACAGGAGCGGTTCAAATTATAAAAAGTTAGAGTGTCAGTCCTCTTGTACTTAAGTCGGCATTGTGCCTTTGTATTAAATTCGGATGCAATTTCTGTGTTTCATCGTCAATAAGAAGGTCCAAGGGATACAGTAAACCTGAAGTGAAGCATCGGAATCTAAAACTGGACTCACAGGAGAGGTTCAAATCATAGAAAGTTAGAGTGTCAGTCCTCTTGTACTTAAGTCGGCATTAAGCCTTTTGTATCCAATTCGGATGCAACTTCTGTGTTTCATCGTCAATAAGAAGGTCCAAGGGATACAGTAAACTTGAAGTGAAGCATCGGAATCTAAAACTGGACTCACAGGAGAGGTTCAAATCATAGAAAGTTAGAGTGTCAGTCCTCTTGTACTTAAGTCGGCATTGTGCCTTTTGTATTCAATTCGGATGCAATTTCTGTGTTTCACCGTCAATAAAAAGGTCCAAGGGATACAGTAATCCGGAAGTGAAGCATCGGAATCGTAAACTGGACTCACAGGATAGGTTCGAATCATAGAAAGTTAAAGTGTCAGTCCTCTTGTACCTAAGTTGACATTGTGCCTTTTGTATTAAATTCGGATGTAATTTCTGTGTTTCATCGTCAATAAGAAGGTCCAAGGAATACAGTTAACCTGAAGTGAAGCATCGGAATCTAAAACTGGACTCACAGGAGAGGTTCAAATCATAGAAAGTTAGAGTGTCAGTCCTCTTGTACTTAAGTCGGCATTGTGCCTTTTGTATTAAATTTGGATGCAATTTCTGTGTTTCATCGTCAATAAGAAGGTCCAAGGGATACAGTAAACCTAAAGTGTAGCATGGGATTCTAAAACTGGACTCACAGGAGAGGTTCAAATCATAGAAAGTTATTGTGTCAGTCCTCTTGTACTTAAGGGGGAATTGTGCTGTTTGTATTAAATTCGGATGCAATTTCTGTATTTCATCGTTAATAAGAAGGTCCAAGGGATACAGTAAACCTGAAGTGAAATATCTGAATCTAAAACTGGACTCACAGGAGGGGTTAAAATCATAGAATGTTAGAGTGTCAGTCCTCTTATACTTAAGTCGGCATTGTGCCTTTTGTATTAAATTCGGATGCAATTTCTGTGTTTCATCGTCAATAAAAACGTCCAAGGGATACAGTAAACCTGAAGTGAAGCATCGGAATCTTAAACTGGACTCACAGGAGAGGTTCGAATCATAGAAAGTTAGAGTGTCAGTCCTCTTGTACTTAAGTCGGCATTGTGCCTTTTGTATTAAATTCGGATGCAATTTCAGTGTTTCATCGGCAATAAGAAGGTACAAAGGATACAGAAAACCTGAAGTGAAGCATTGGAATCTAAAACTGGACTCACGGGAGAGGTTCAAATCATAGAAAGTTAGAGAGTCAGTCCTCTTGTACTTAAGTCGGCATTGTGCATTTTGTATTAAATTCGGATGCAATTTCTGTGTTTCATCGTCAATTGGAATATCCAAAGGATACAGTAAACCTGAAGTGAAGCATCGCAATCTAAACCTGGACTCACAGGAGAGGTTCAAATCATAGAAAGTGAGAGTGTCTGTCCTCTTGTACATAAGTCGGCATCGTGCCTTTTTTATTATATTCGGATGCAATTTCTGTGTTTCATCGTCAATGAAAAGGTCCAAGGGATACAGTAAACCTGAAGTGAGGCATCGGAACCTAAAACTGGACGCACAGGAGAGGTTCAAGTCATAGAAAGATAGAGTGTCAGTCCACTTGTACTTAAGTCGGCATTGTGCCTTTTGTATTAAATTCGGAAACAATTTCTGAGTTTCATCGTCATCATGAATGTCCAAGGGATACAGTAAACCTGAAGTGAAGCATCGGAATCTAAACCTGGACTCACTGGAGAGGTTCAAATCATAGAAAGTGAGAGTGTCAGTCCTTTTGTACTTAAGTCGGCGTTGTGCCTTTTGTATCATATTCGGATGCACTTTCTGTGTTTCATCGTCAATAAAAAGGTCCAAGGGATTCAGTAAACCTGAAGTGAAGCATCGGAACCTAAAACTGGACTCCCAGGAGAGGTTCAAATCATAGAAAGTTAGAGTGCCAGTCCTCTTGTACTTAAGTCGGCATTGTGCCTTTTGTATTACATTCGGATGCATTTTCTGTGAATCATCGTCAATAAGAAGGTCCAATGTATACAGTAAACCTGAAGTGAATCATCGGAATCTAAAACTGGACTCACAGAAGAAGGTTCAAATCATAGAAAATTAGAGTGTCAGTCCTCTTGTACTTAAGTTGGCATTGTGCCTTTTGTATTAAATTCGGATGCAATTTCTGTGTGTCATCGTCAATAAGAAGGTCCAAGGGATACAGTAAACCTGAAGTGAAGCATCAGAATCAGAAACTGGACTCACAGGAGAAGTTCAATTCATAGAAAGTGAGAGTGTCAGTCCACTTGTACTTAAGTCGGCATTGTGCCTTTTGTATTAAATTCGTATGCAATTTTTGTGTTTCATCGTCAATAAGTAGGTACAAGGGATACAGTAAACCTGAAGTGAAGCATCGGAATCTAAAACTGGACTCAAAGGAGTGGTTTAAATCATAGAAAGTTAGATTGTATATCCTCTTGCACTTAAGTCGGCATTGTGCCTTTTGTATTCAATTCGGATGCAATTTCTGTGTTTCTTCGTCAATAAAAGGGTCCAAGGGGTACAGTAATCCGGAAGTGAAGCATCGGAATCTTTAACTGGACTCACAGGAGAGGTTCGAATCATAGAAAGTTAGAGTGTCATTCCTCTTGTACCTAAGTTGACATTGTGCCTCTTGTATTAAATTCGGATGCAATTTCTGTGTTTCATCGTCAATAATAAGGTCCAAGGGATACAGTTAACCTGAAGTGAAGCATCGGAATCTAAAACTGGACTCACAGGAGAGGTTCAAATCATAGAATGTTAGAGTGTCAGTCCTCCTGTACTTAAGTGAGCATTGTGCCTTTTGTATTAAATTCGGATGCAATTTCTGTGTTTCATCGTCAATAAGAAGGTCCCAGGGATACAGTAAACCTGAAGTGAAGCATCCGATTCTAAAACTGGACTCACATGATAGGTTCAAATATAGAAAGTTAGAGTGTCAATCCTCTTGTACTTAAGTCAGCATTGTGACTTTTGTATTAAATTCGGATGCAATTTCTGTGTTTCATCGTCAATAAGAAGGTCCAAGGTATACAGTAAATCCGAAGTGAAGGATCGGAATCTAAAACTGGACTCACTGGTGAGGTTCAAATCATAGAAAGTTAGAGTGTCAGTCTTCTTGTACTTAAGTCGGCATTGTGCCTTTTGTATTAAATTCGGATGTAATTTCTGTGTTTCATAGTCAATAAGAAGGTCCAATGGGTACAGTAAACCTGAAGTGAAGCATAGGAATCTAAAGGTGGACTCACAGGCGAGGTTCAAATCATAGAAAGTTAGAGTGTCAGTCCTCTTGTACTTAGGTCGGCATTGAGCTTCTTGTATTAAATTCGGATGCAAATTCTGTGTTTCATCGTCAATAAGAAGGTCCAAGGGATACAGTAAACCTGATGTGAAGCATCGGAATCTAAAACTGGACCCACAGGAGAGGTTCAAATCATAGAAAGTTATTGTGTCAGTCCTCTTGTACTTAAGTCGGCATTGTGCCTTTTGTGTTAAATTCGGATGCAATTTTTGTGTTTCATCGTCAATAAGAAGGTCCAAGGTATGCAGTAAACCTGAAGTGAAGCATCGGAGACTAAAACAGGACTCACAGGAGAGGTTCAAATCATAGTAAGTTAGAGTGTCGGTCCTCTTGTACTTAATTGGCATTGTGCCTTTTGAATTAAATTCGGATGCAATTTCTGTGTTTCATCGTCAATAGTAAGCTCCAAGGGATACAGTTGACCTGAAGTGAAGCATCGGAATCTAAAACTGGACTCACAGGAGAGGTTCAAATCATAGACAGTTTGAGTGTCAGTCCTCGTGTACTTAAGTCGACATTAAGTCTTTTGTATCTAATTCGGATGCAACTTCTGTGTTTCATCGTCAATAAGAAGGTCCAAGAGATACAGTACACCTGAAGTGAAGCATCGGAATCTAAAACTGGACTCACAGGAGAGGTTCAAATCGTAGAAAGTTAGAGTGTCAGTCCTCTTGTACTTAAGTCGGCATTCATCCTTTTGTATTATATTCGGATGCAATTTCTGTGTTTCATCGTCAATAAGAAGGTCTAAGGGATACAGTAAACCTGAAGTGAAACATCGGAATCTAAAACTAGACTCACAGGAGGGGTTAAAATCATAGAATGTTAGAGTGTCAGTCCTCTTATACTTAAGTCGGCATTGTGCATTTTGTATTAAATTCGGATGCAATTTCTGTGTTTCATCGTCAATAAAAAGGTCCAAGGGATACAGTAAACCTGAAGTGAAGTATCGGAATCTTAAACTGGACTCACAGGAGAGGTTCGAATCATAGAAAGTTAGAGTGTCAGTCCTCTTGTACTTAAGTCGGCATTGTGCCTTTTGTATTAAATTCGGATGCAATTTCAGTGTTTCATCGGCAGTAAGAAGGTCCAAGGGATACAGAAAACCTGAAGTGAAGCATTGGAATCTAAAGCTGGACACACTGGAGAGGTTCAAATAATGGAAAGTTAGAGAGTCAGTCCTCTTGTACTTAAGTCGGCATTGTCCTTTTGTATTAAATTCGGATGCAATTTCTGTGTTTCATCGTCAATGAGAAGGTCCAAGGGATACAGTAAACCTGAAGTGTAGCATCGGATTCTAAAACTGGACTCACAGGAGAGGTTCATATCATAGAAAGTTATTGTGTCAGTAGTCTCGTACTTAAGTCGGCATTGTGCCCTTTGTAATAAATTCGGATGCAATTTCTGTGTTTCATCGTCAATAAGAAGGTCCAAGGGATACAGTAAACCTGAAGTGTAGCATCGGATTCTAAAACTGGACTCACAGGAGAGGTTCAAATCATAGAAAGTTAGAGTGTCAGTTCTCTTGCACTTAAGTCGGCATTGTGCCTTTTGTATTAAATTCGCATGCATTTTCTGTGCTTCATCGTCAATAAGAAGGTCCAAGGTATACAGTAAACCTAAAGTGAAACATCGGAATCTAAAACTGGACTCACAGGAGAGGTTTATATCATAGAAAGTTAGAGTGTCAGCCCGCTTGGACTTAAGTCGGCATTGTGCATTTTGTATGAAATTGGGATGCAATTTTGTGTTTCATCTTCAATAAAAAGGCCCAAGGTATACAGTAAACCTGAGGTGAAGCATCGGAATCTAAAACTGGATTCACAGGAGAGGTTCAAATCATAGAAAGTTAGAGTGTCAGTCCACTTGTACTTAAGTCGGCATTGTGCCTTTTGTATTAAATTCGGATGCAATTTCTGTGTTTCATCGTCAATAAGAATGTCCAAGGGATACAGTAAACTTGAAGTGAAGCATCGCAATCTAAACCTGGACTCACAGGAGAGGTTCAAATCATAGAAAGTGAGAGTGTCTGTCCTCTTGTACATAAGTCGTCATTGTGCCTTTTGTATTAAATTCGGAAACAATTTCTGAGTTTCATCGTCAATATGAATGTCCAAGGGATACAGTAAACCTGAAGTGAAGCATCGGAATCTAAACCTGGGCTCACTGGAGAGGTTCAAATCATAGAAAGTAAGAGTGTCAGTCCTCTTGTACTTAAGTTGGCATTGTGCCTTTTGTATTAAATTCGGATGCAATTTCTGTGTGTCATCGTCAATAAGAAGGTCCAAGGGATACAGTAAACCTGAAGTGAAGCATCAGAATCTAAAACTGGACTCACAGGAGAAGTTCAATTCATAGAAAGTAAGAGTGTCAGTCCTCTTGTACTTAAGTCGGCACTGTGCCTTTTGTATTAAATTCGTATGCAATTTTTGTGTTTCATCGTCAATAAGAAGGTACAAGGGATACAGTAAACCTGAAGTGAAGCATCGGAATCTAAAACTGGACTCAAAGGAGTGGTTTTAATCGTAGAAAGTTAGATTGTCTATCCTCTTGTACTTAAGTCGGCATTGTGCATTTTGTATTAAATTCGGATGCAATTTCTGTGTTTCATCGTCAATTAGAAGGTCTAAGGTATACAGTAAACCTAAAGTGAAGCATCAGAATCTAAAACTGGACTCACAGGAGAGGTTCAAATCATAGAAAGTTAGAGTGTCAGTCCTGTTGTACTTAAGTCGGCATTGTGCCTTTTGTATTAAATTCGGATGCAATTTCTGTGTTTCATCGTCAATAAGAAGGTCCAAGGTATACAGTAAATCTGAGGTGAAGGATCGGAATCGAAAACTGGACTCACAGGAGAGGTTCAAATCATAGAATGTTAGAGTGTCAGTCCTCTTGTACTTAAGTCGGCATTGTGCCTTTTGTATTAAATTCGGATGCAATTTCTGTGTCTCATCGTCAATAAGAAGGTCCAATGGATACAGTAAACCTGAAGTGAAGCATCGGAATCTAAAACTGGACCCACAGGAGAGGTTCAAATCATAGAAAGTTATTGTGTCAGTCCTCTTGTACTTAAGTCAGCATTATGCTTTTTGTATTAAATTCGGATGCAATTTCTTTGTTTCATCGTCAATAAGAAGGTCCAAGGGATACAGAAAACCTGAAGTGAAGCATCGGAATCTAAAACTGGACCCACTGGAGAGGTTCAAATCATAGAAAGTTATTGTGTCAGTCCTCTTGTACTTAAGTCAGCATTGTGCCTTTTGTATTAAATTCGGATGCAATTTCTGTGTTTCATCGTCAATGAGATGGTCCAAGGGATACAGTAGATCTGATGTGAAGCATCGGAATCTAAAACAATACTCACAGGAGAGATTCAAATCATAGAAAGTTAGAGTGCCAGTCCTCTTGTACTTAAGTCGGCATTGTGCCTTTTGTATTAAATTCGGATGCAATTTCTGTGTTTCTTCGTCAATAAAAAGGTCCAAGGGATACAGTAAACCTGAAGTGAAGCATCGGAATCTTAAACTGGACTCACAGGAGAGGTTCGAATCATAGAAAGTTAGAGTGTCAGTCCTCTTGTACCTAAGTTGACATTGTGCCTTTTGTGTTAAATTCGGATGCAATTTCTGTGTTTCATCGTCAATAAGAAGGTCCAAGGGATACAGTTAACCTGAAGTGAAGCATCGGAATCTAAAACTGGACTCACAGGAGAGGTTCAAATCATAGAATGTTAGAGTGTCAGTCCTCCTGTACTTGAGTCAGCATTGTGCCTTTTGTATTAAATTCGGATGCAATTTCTGTGTTCCATCGTCAATAAGGAGGTCCCAGGGATACAGTAAACCTGAAGTGAAGCATCCGAATCTAAAACTGTACTCACAGGATAGGTTCAAATCATAGAAAGTTAGAGTGTCAGTCCTCTTGTACTTAAGTCGGCATTGTGCCTTTTGTATTAAATTCGGATGCAATTTCTGTGTTTCATCGTCAATAAGAAGGTCCAAGGTATACAATAAATCCGAAGTGAAGGATCGGAATCTAAAACTGGACTCACTGGTGAGGTTCAAATCATACAAAGTTAGAGTGTCAGTCCTCTTGTACTTAAGTCGGCATTGTGCCTTTTGTATTAAATTCGGATGTAATTTCTGTGTTTCATCGTCAATAAGAAGGTCCAAGGGATACGGTATACCTGAAGTGAAGCATCGGAATCTAAAACTGGACCCACAGGAGAGGTTTAAATCATAGAAAGTTATTGTGTCAGTCCTCTTGTACGTAAGTCGGCATTGTGCCTTTTGTGTTAAATTCGGATGCAATTTTTGTGTTTCATCGTCAATAAGAAGGTCCAAGGTATGCAGTAAACCTGAAGTGAAGCATCGGAGTCTAAAACAGGACTCACAGGAGAGGTTCAAATCATAGAAAGTTAGAGTGTCAGTCCTCTTTTACTTAAGTCGGCATTGTGCATTTTGTTTTAAATTCGGATGCAATTTCTAAGTTTCATCGTCAATAGTAAGGTCCAAGGGATACAGTTAACCTGAAGTGAAGCATCGGAATCTAAAACTGGACTCACAGGAGAGGTTCAAATCATAGAAAGTTTGAGTGTCAGTCCTCTTGTACTTAAGTCGACATTAAGTCTTTTGTATCTAATTCGGATGCAACTTCTGTGTTTCATCGTCAATAAGAAGGTCCAAGGGATACAGTAAACCTGAAGTGTAGCATCGGATTCTAAAACTGGACTCACAGGAGAGGTTCAAATCATAGAAAGTTAGAGTGTCAGATCTCTTGCACTTAAGTCGGCATTGTGCCTTTTGTATTAAATTCGGATGCATTTTCTGTGCTTCATCGTCAATAAGAAGGTCCAAGGTATACAGTAAACCTAAAGTGAAACATCGGTATCTAAAACTGGACTCACAGGAGAGGTTTATATCATAGAAAGTTAGAGTGTAAGCCCGCTTGGACTTAAGTCGGCATTGTGCATTTTGTATGAAATTGGGATGCAATTTTTTGTTTCATCTTCAATAAAAAGGCCCAAGGTATACAGTAAACCTGAAGTGAAGCATCGGAATCTAAAACTGGATTCACAGGAGAGGTTCAAGTCATAGAAAGTTAGAGTGTCAGTCCACTTATACTTAAGTCGGCATTGTGCCTTTTGTATTAAATTCGGATGCAATTTCTGTGTTTCATCGTCAATAAGAATGTCCAAGGGATACAGTAAACCTGAAGTGAAGCATCGCAATCTAAACCTGGACTCACAGGAGAGGTTCAAATCATAAAAAATGAGAGTGTCTGTCCTCTTGTACATAAGTCGGCATTGTGCCTTTTGTATTATATTCGGATGTAATTTCTGTGTTTCATCGTCAATAAAAAGGTCCAAGGGATACAGTAAACCTGAAGTGAAGCATCGGAACCTAAAACTGGACTGCCAGGAGAGGTTTAAATCATAGAAAGTTAGAGTGTCAGTTCACTTGTACTTAAGTCGGCATTGTGCCTTTTGTATTAAATTCGGAAACAATTTCTGAGTTTCATCGTCAATATGAATGTCCAAGGGATACAGTAAACCCGAAGCGAAGCATCGGAATCTAAACCTGGACTCACTGGAGAGGTTCAAATCATAGAAAGTGAGAGTGTCAGTCCTCTTGTACTTAAGTCGGCATTGTGCCTTTTGTATTAAATTCGGATGCATTTTCTGTGCTTCATCATCAATAAGAAGGTCCAAGGTATACAGTAAACCTAAAGTGAAACATCGGTATCTAAAACTGGACTCACAGGAGAGGTTTATATCATAGAAAGTTAGAGTGTAAGCCCGCTTGGACTTAAGTCGGCATTGTGCATTTTGTATGAAATTGGGATGCAATTTTGTGTTTCATCTTCAATAAAAAGGCCCAAGGTATACAGTAAACCTGAAGTGAAGCACCGGAATCTAAAACTGGATTCACAGGAGAGGTTCAAATCATAGAAAGTTAGAGTGTCAGTCCACTTGTACTTAAGTCGGCATTGTGCCTTTTGTATTAAATTCGGATGCAATTTCTGTGTTTCATCGTCAATAAGAAGGTCCAAGGGATACAGAAAACCTGAAGTGAAGCATCGGAATCTAAAACTGGACCCACAGGAGAGGTTCAAATCATAGAAAGTTATTGTGTCAGTCCTCTTGTACTTAAGTCAGCATTGTGCCTTTTGTATTAAATTCGGATGCAATTTCTGTGTTTCATCGTCAATGAGATGGTCCAAGGGATACAGTAGATCTGATGTGAAGCATCGGAATCTAAAACAATACTCACAGGAGAGATCAAATCATAGAAAGTTAGAGTGCCAGTCCTCTTGTACTTAAGTCGGCATTGTGCCTTTTGTATTAAATTCGGATGCAATTTCTGTGTTTCTTCGTCAATAAAAAGGTCCAAGGGATACAGTAAACCTGAAGTGAAGCATCGGAATCTTAAACTGGACTCACAGGAGAGGTTCGAATCATAGAAAGTTAGAGTGTCAGTCCTCTTGTACCTAAGTTGACATTGTGCCTTTTGCGTTAAATTCGGATGCAATTTCTGTGTTTCACCGTCAATAAGAAGGTCCAAGGGATACAGTTAACCTGAAGTGAAGCATCGGAATCTAAAACTGGACTCACAGGAGAGGTTCAAATCATAGAATGTTAGAGTGTCAGTCCTCCTGTACTTGAGGCAGCATTGTGCCTTTTGTATTAAATTCGGATGCAATTTCTGTGTTCCATCGTCAATAAGGAGGTCCCAGGGATACAGTAAACCTGAAGTGAAGCATCCGAATCTAAAACTGGACTCACAGGATAGGTTCAAATCATAGAAAGTTAGAGTGTCAGTCCTCTTGTACTTAAGTCGGCATTGTGCCTTTTGTATTAAATTCGGATGCAATTTCTGTGTTTCATCGTCAATAAGAAGGTCCAAGGTATACAATAAATCCGAAGTGAAGGATCGGAATCTAAAACTGGACTCACTGGTGAGGTTCAAATCATACAAAGTTAGAGTGTCAGTCCTCTTGTACTTAAGTCGGCATTGTGCCTTTTGTATTAAATTCGGATGTAATTTCTGTGTTTCATCGTCAATAAGAAGGTCCAAGGGATACGGTATACCTGAAGTGAAGCATCGGAATCTAAAACTGGACCCACAGGAGAGGTTTAAATCATAGAAAGTTATTGTGTCAGTCCTCTTGTACGTAAGTCGGCATTGTGCCTTTTGTGTTAAATTCGGATGCAATTTTTGTGTTTCATCGTCAATAAGAAGGTCCAAGGTATAGAGTAAACCTGAAGTGAAGCATCGGAATCTAAAACTGGATTCACAGGAGAGGTTCAAATCATAGAAAGTTAGAGTGTCAGTCCACTTATACTTAAGTCGGCATTGTGCCTTTTGTATTAAATTCGGATGCAATTTCTGTGTTTCATCGTCAATAAGAATGTCCAAGGGATACAGTAAACCTGAAGTGAAGCATCGCAATCAAAACCTGGACTCACAGGAGAGGTTCAAATCATAAAAAATGAGAGTGTCTGTCCTCTTGTACATAAGTCGGCATTGTGCCTTTTGTATTATATTCGGATGTAATTTCTGTGTTTCATCGTCAATAAAAAGGTCCAAGGGATACAGTAAACCTGAAGTGAAGCATCGGAACCTAAAACTGGACTCCCAGGAGAGGTTCAAATCATAGAAAGTTAGAGTGTCAGTTCACTTGTACTTAAGTCGGCATTGTGCCTTTTGTATTAAATTCGGAAACAATTTCTGAGTTTCATCGTCAATATGAATGTCCAAGGGATACAGTAAACCTGAAGCGAAGCATCGGAATCTAAACCTGGACTCACTGGAGAGGTTCAAATCATAGAAAGTGAGAGTGTCAGTCCTCTTGTACTTAAGTCGGCATTGTGCCTTTTGTATTAAATTCGGACGCATTTTCTGTGCTTCATCGTCAATAAGAAGGTCCAAGGTATACAGTAAACCTAAAGTGAAACATCGGTATCTAAAACTGGACTCACAGGAGAGGTTTATATCATAGAAAGTTAGAGTGTAAGCCCGCTTGGACTTAAGTCGGCATTGTGCATTTTGTATGAAATTGGGATGCAATTTTGTGTTTCATCTTCAATAAAAAGGCCCAAGGTATACAGTAAACCTGAAGTGAAGCATCGGAATCTAAAACTGGATTCACAGGAGAGGTTCAAATCATAGAAAGTTAGAGTGTCAGTCCACTTGTACTTAAGTCGGCATTGTGCCTTTTGTATTAAATTCGGATGCAATTTCTGTGTTTCATCGTCAATAAGAATGTCCAAGGGATACAGTAAACCTGAAGTGAAGCATCGCAATCTAAACCTGGACTCACAGGAGAGGTTCAAATCATAAAAAATGAGAGTGTCTGTCCTCTTGTACATAAGTCGGCATTGTGCCTTTTGTATTATATTCGGATGTAATTTCTGTGTTCCATCGTCAATAAAAAGGTCCAAGGGATACAGTAAACCTGAAGTGAAGCATCGGAACCTAAAACTGGACTCACAGGAGAGGTTCAAATCATAGAAAGTTAGAGTGTCAGTTCACTTGTACTTAAGTCGGCATTGTGCCTTTTGTATTAAATTCGGAAACAATTTCTGAGTTTCATCGTCAATATGAATGTCCAAGGGATACAGTAAACCTGAAGCGAAGCATCGGAATCTAAACCTGGTCTCACTGGAGAGGTTCAAATCATAGAAAGTGAGAGTGTCAGTCCTCTTGTACTTAAGTCGGCGTTGTGCCTTTTATATTGTATTCGGATGCAGTTTCTGTGTTTCATCGTCAATAAAAAGGTCCAAGGGATACAGTAAACCTGAAGTGAAGCGTCGGAACCTAAAACTGGACTCCCAGGAGAGGTTCAAATCACAGAAAATTAGAGTGTCAGTCCTCTTGTACTTAAGTTGGCATTGTGCCTTTTGTATTAAATTCGGATGCAATTTCTGTGTGTCATCGTCAATAAGAAGGTTCAAGGTATACAGTAAACCTGAAGTGAAGCATCAGAATCTAAAACTGGACTCACAGGAGAAGTTCAATTCATAGAAAGTGAGAGTGTCAGTCCTCTTGTACTTAAGTCGGCATTGTGCCTTTTGTATTTAATTCGTATGCAATTTTTGTGTTTTATCGTCAATAAGAAGGTACAAGGGATACAGTACACCTGAAGTGAAGCATCGGAATCTAAAACAGGACTCAAAGGAGTGGTTTTAATCATAGAAAGTTAGATTGTCAATCCTCTTGTACTTAAGTCGGCATTGTGCATTTTGTATTAAATTCGGATGCAATTTCTGTGTTTCATCGTCAATAAGAAGGTCCAAGGTATACAGTAAATCTGAAGTGAAGGATCGGAATCGAAAACTAGACTCACAGGAGAGGTTCAAATCATAGAATGTTAGAATGTCAGTCCTCTTGTTCTTATGTCGGCATTGTGCCTTTTGTATTAAATTCGGATGCAATTTCTGTGTTTCATCGTCAATAAGAAGGTCCAAGGTATGCAGTAAACCTGAAGTGAAGCATCGGAGTCTAAAACAGACTCACAGGAGAGGTTCAAATCATAGAAAGTTAGAGTGTCAGACCTCTTTTACTTAAGTCGGCCTTGTGCCTTTTGTTTTAAATTCGGATGCAATTTCTGTGTTTCATCGTCAATAGTAAGGTCCAAGGGATACAGTTAACCTGAAGTGAAGCATCGGAATCGATAACTGGACTCACAGGAGAGGTTCAAATCATAGAAAGTTAAAGTGCCAGTCCTCTTGTTTTTAAGTCGGCATTGTGCCTTTCGTATTAAATTCGGATGCATTTTCTGTGAATCATCGTCAATAAGAAGGTCCAAGGTATACAGTAAACCTGAAGTGAATCATAAGAATCTAAGTCTGGACTCACAGAAGAAGGTTCAAATCATAGAAAATTAGAGTCTCAGTCCTCTTGTACTTAAGTTGGCATTGTGCCTTTTGTATTAAATTCGGATGCAATTTCTGTGTTTCATCGTCAATAAGAAGGTCCAAGGGATACAGAAAACCTGAAGTGAAGCATCGGAATCTAAAACTGGACCCACAGGAGAGGTTCAACTCATAGAAAGTTATTGTGTCAGTCCTCTTGTACTTAAGTCAGCATTGTGCCTTTTGTATTAAATTCGGATGCAATTTCTGTGTTTCATCGTCAAAAAGAAGGTCCAAGGTATGCAGTAAACCTGAAGTGAAGCATCGGAGTCTAAAACAGGACTCACAGGAGAGGTTCAAATCATAGAAAGTTAGAGTGTCAGTCCTCTTGTACTTAAGTCGGCATTGTGCCTTTTGTATTAAATTCGGATGCAATTTCTGTGTTTCATCGTCAATAAGATGGTCCAAGGGATACAGTAGATCAGAAGTGAGGCATCGGAATCTAAAACAATACTCACAGGAGAGATTCAAATCATAGAAAGATAGAGTGCCAGTCCTCTTGTACTTAAGTCGGCATTGTGCCTTTGTATTAAATTCGGATGCAATTTCTGTGTTTCTTCGTCAATAAAAATGTCCAAGGGATACAGTAAACCTGAATTGAAGCATCGGAATCTTAAACTGGACTCACAGGAGAGGTTCGAATCATAGAATGTTAGAGTGTCAGTCCTCTTGTACCTAAGTTGACATTGTGCCTTTTGTGTTAAATTCGGATGCAATTTCTGTGTTTCATCGTCAATAAGAAGGTCCAAGGGATACAGTTAACCTGAAGTGAAGCATCGGAATCTAAAACTGGACTCACAGGAGAGATTCAAATCATAGAATGTTAGAGTGTCAGTCCTCCTGTACTTAAGTCGGCATTGTGCCTTTTGTATTAAATTCGGATGCAATTTCTGTGTTCCATCGTCAATAAGAAGGTCCCAGGGATACAGTAAACCTGAAGTGAAGCATCCGAATCTAAAACTGGACTCACAGGATAGGTTCAAATCATAGAAAGTTAGAGTGTCAGTCCTCTTGTACTTAAGTCGGCATTGTGCCTTTTGTATTAAATTCGGATGCAATTTCTGTGTTTCATCGTCAATAAGAAGGTCCAAGGTACACAGTAAATCCGAAGTGAAGGATCGGAATCTAAAACTGGACTCACTGGTGAGGTTCAAATCATACAAAGTTAGAGTGTCAGTCCTCTTGTACTTAAGTCGGCATTGTGCCTTTTGTATTAAATTCGGATGTAATTTCTGTGTTTCATCGTCAATAAGAAGGTCCAAGGGATACAGTTAACCTTAAGTGAAGCATCGGAATCGATAACTGGACTCACAGGAGAGGTTAAAATCATTGAATGTTAGAGTGTCAGTCCTCTTGTACTTAAGTCGGCATTGTGCCTTTTGTATTAAATTCGGATGCAATTTCAGTGTTTCATCGTCAATAAGAAGGTCCAAGGGATACGGTATACCTGAAGTGAAGCATCGGAATCTAAAACTGGACCCACAGGAGAGGTTTAAATCATAGAAAGTTATTGTGTCAGTCCTCTTGTACGTAAGTCGGCATTGTGCCTTTTGTGTTAAATTCGGATGCAATTTTTGTGTTTCATCGTCAATAAGAAGGTCCAAGGTATGCAGTAAACCTGAAGTGAAGCATCGGAGTCTAAAACAGACTCACAGGAGAGGTTCAAATCATAGAAAGTTAGAGTGTCAGACCTCTTTTACTTAAGTCGGCCTTGTGCCTTTTGTTTTAAATTCGGATGCAATTTCTGTGTTTCATCGTCAATAGTAAGGTCCAAGGGATACAGTTAACCTGAAGTGAAGCATCGGAATCGATAACTGGACTCACAGGAGAGGTTCAAATCATAGAAAGTTAAAGTGCCAGTCCTCTTGTTTTTAAGTCGGCATTGTGCCTTTCGTATTAAATTCGGATGCATTTTCTGTGAATCATCGTCAATAAGAAGGTCCAAGGTATACAGTAAACCTGAAGTGAATCATAAGAATCTAAGTCTGGACTCACAGAAGAAGGTTCAAATCATAGAAAATTAGAGTCTCAGTCCTCTTGTACTTAAGTTGGCATTGTGCCTTTTGTATTAAATTCGGATGCAATTTCTGTGTGTCATCGTCAATAAGAAGGTCCAAGGTATACAGTAAACCTGAAGTGAAGCATCAGAATCTAAAACTGGACTCACAGGAGAAGTTCAATTCATAGAAAGTGAGAGTGTCAGTCCTCTTGTACTTAAGTCGGCATTGTGACTTTTGTATTAAATTCGTATGCAATTTTTGTGTTTCATCGTCAATAAGAAGGTACAAGGGATACAGTACACCTGAAGTGAAGCATCGGAATCTAAAACTGGACTCAAAGGAGTGGTTTTAATCATAGAAAGTTAGATTGTCTATCCTCTTGTACTTAAGTCGGCATTGTGCATTTTGTATTAAATTCGGATGCAATTTCTGTGTTTCATCGTCAATTAGAAGGTCTAAGGTATACAGTAAACCTAAAGTGAAGCATCGGAATCTAAAACTGGACTCACAGGAGAGGTTCAAATCATAGAAAGTTAGAGTGTCAGTCCTGTTGTACTTAAGTCGGCATTGTGCCTTTTGTATTAGATTCGGATGCAATTTCTGTGTTTCATCGTCAATAAGAAGGTCCAAGGTATACAGTAAATCTGAAGTGAAGGATCGGAATCGAAAACTGGACTCACAGGAGGGGTTCAAATCATAGAATGTTAGAATGTCAGTCCTCTTGTACTTATGTCGGCATTGTGCCTTTCGTATTAAATTCGGATGCAATTTCTGTGTTTCATCGTCAATAAGAAGGTGCAAGGGATACAGTAAACCTGAAGTGAAGCATCGGAATCTAAAACTGGACCCACAGGAGAGGTTCAAATCATAGAAAGTTATTGTGTCAGTCCTCTTGTACTTAAGTCAGCATTGTGCCTTTTGTATTAAATTCGGATGCAATTTCTGTGTTTCATCGTCAATAAGAAGGTCCAAGGGATACAGAAAACCTGAAGTGAAGCATCGGAATCTAAAACTGGACCCACAGGAGAGGTTCAACTCATAGAAAGTTATTGTGTCAGTCCTCTTGTACTTAAGTCAGCATTGTGCCTTTTGTATTAAATTCGGATGCAATTTCTGTGTTTCATCGTCAATAAGAAGGTCCAAGGTATGCAGTAAACCTGAAGTGAAGCATCGGAGTCTAAAACAGGACTCATAGGAGAGGTTCAAATCATAGAAAGTTAGAGTGTCAGTCCTCTTGTACTTAAGTCGGCATTGTGCCTTTTGTATTAAATTCGGATGCAATTTCTGTGTTTCATCGTCAATAAGATGGTCCAAGGGATACAGTAGATCTGAAGTGAGGCATCGGAATCTAAAACAATACTCACAGGAGAGATTCAAATCATAGAAAATTAGAGTGTCAGTCCTCTTGTACTTAAGTCGACATTAAGTCTTTTGTATCTAATTCGGATGCAACCTCTGTGTTTCATCGTCAATAAGAAGGTCCAAGGGATACAGTACACCTGAAGTGAAGCATTGGAATCTAAAACTGGACTCACAGGAGAGATGCAAATCATAGAAAATTAGAGTGTCAGTCCTCTTGTACCTAAGTCGGCATTGTGCCTTTTGTATTAAATTCGGATGCAATTTCTGTGTTTCATCGTCAATAAAAAGGTCCAAGGGATACAGTAAACCTGAAGTGAAGCATCGGCTTCTTAAACTGGACTCACAGGAGAGGTTCGAATCATAGAAAGTTAGAGTGTCAGTCCTCTTGTACTTAAGTCGGCATTGTGCCTTTTGTATTAAATTCGGATGCAATTTCAGTGTTTCATCGTCAATAAGAAGGTCCAAGGGATACAGTAAGCCTGAAGTGAAGCATGGGATTCTAAAACTGGACTTACAGGAGAGGTTCAAATCATAGAAAGTTATTGTGTCAGTCCTCTTGTACTTAAGGCGGAATTGTGACGTTTGTATTAAATTCGGATGCAATTTCTGTGTTTCATCGTCAATAAGAAGGTCCAAGGGATACAGTAAACCTTAAGTGAAGCATCGGAATCGAAAACTGGACTCACAGGAGAGGTTCAAATCATAGAATGTTAGAGTGTCAGTCCTCTTGTACTTAAGTCGGCATTGTGTCTTTTGTATTAAATTCGGATGCAATTTCTGTGTTTCATCGTCAATAAGAAGGTCCAAGGGATACAGTAAACCTGAAGTGAAGCATCGGAATCTAAAACTGGACCCACAGGAGAGGTTCAAATCATAGAAAGTTATTGTGTCAGTCCTCTTGTACTTAAGGCGGAATTGTGACGTTTGTATTAAATTCGGATGCAATTTCTGTGTTTCATCGTCAATAAGAAGGTCCAAGGGATACAGTAAACCTTAAGTGAAGCATCGGAATCGAAAACTGGACTCACAGGAGAGGTTCAAATCATAGAATGTTAGAGTGTCAGTCCTCTTGTACTTAAGTCGGCATTGTGCCTTTTGTATTAAATTCGGATGCAATTTCTGTGTTTCATCGTCATTAAGAAGGTCCAAGGGATACAGTAAACCTGAAGTGAAGCATTGGAATCTAAAACTGGACTCACAGGAGTGGTTTATAACATAGAAAGTTAGAGTGTCGGTCCGCTTGGACTTAAGTCAGCATTGTGCATTTTGTATTAGATTGGGATGCAATTTCTGTGTTTCATCTTCAATGAGAAGGCCCAAGCTATACACTAAACCTGAAGTGAAGCATCGGAATGTAAAACTGGACTCACAGGAGAGGTTCAAATCATAGAAAGTTAGAGTGTCAGTCCTCTTGTACTTATGTCGGCATTGTGCCTTTTGTATAAAATTCGGATGCAATTTCTATGTCTCATCGTCAATTAGTAGGTCCAAGGGATACAGTAAACCTGAAGTAAAGCATCGGAATCTAAAACTGGACTCACAGGAGAGGTTCAAATCATAGTAAGTTAGAGTGTCACTCCTGTTGTACTTAAGTCGGCATTGTGCCTTTTGTATTAAATTCGGATGCAATTTCTGTGTTTCATCGTCAATAAGAAGGCCCAACGGATACAGTAAACCCGAAGTGAAGCATCGGAATCTAAAACTGGACTCACAGGAGAGGTTTACATCACAGAAAGTTAGAGTGTCAGTCCTCTTGTACATAAGTAGGCATTGTGCCTTTTGTATTAAATTCGGATGGAATTTCTGTGTATCATCGTCAATTGGAAGGTCCAAGGTATACAGCAAACCTGAAATGAAGCATCGGAATCTAAAACTGGACTCACAGGAGAGGTTTATATCATAGAAAGTTAGAGTAACAGTCCTCTTCGACTTAAGTCCGCATTGTGCCTTTTGTATTAAATTCGGATGCAATTTCAGTGTTTCATCGTCAATAAAAAGGTCCAAGGTATACAGTAAATCTGAAGTAAAGCAATGGAATCTAATGCTGGATTCACAGGAGTGGTTCAAATAATAGAAAGTTAGAGTGTCAGTCCTCTTGTACTTAAGTCGGCATTGCGCCGTTTGTATTAAATTAGGATGCAATTTCTGTGCTTCATCGTCAATAAGAAGGTCCAAGGTATACAGTAAACCGGAAGTGAAGCATCGGAAACTAAAACTGGACTCACAGGAGAGGTTTATATCATTGAATGTTGTAGTGTCGTTCCGCTTGGACTTAAGTCGGCATTGTGCATTTTGTATTAAATTGGGATGCAATTTCTGTGTTTCATCTTCAATAAAAAGGCCCAAGGTATACAGTAAACCTGAAGTGAAGCATCGGAATGTAAAACTGGACTCACAGGAGAGGTTCAAATCATAGAAAGTTAGAGTGTCACTCCTCTTGTACTTATGTCGGCATTGTGCCTTTTGTATTAATTTCGGATGCAATTTCTGTGTTTCATCGCCAATTAGTAGGTCCAAGGGATACAGGAAACCTGAAGTGAAGCATCGGAATCTAAAACTGGACTCACAGGAGAGGTTCAAATCATATTAAGATAGAGTGTCAGTCCTCTTGTATTTAAGTCGGCATAGTGCCATTAGTTTTAAATTCGGATGCAATTTCTGTGCTTCATCGTCGATAAGAAGGTCCAAGGGTTACAGTTAACCTGAAGTGAAGCATCGGAATCTTAAACTGGACCCACAGGAGAGGTTCAAATCATAGAAAGTTATTGTGTCCGTCCTCTTGTACTTAAGGCAGCATTGTGCCTTTTGTATTAAATTCGGATGCAATTTCTGTGTTTCATCGTCAATAAGAAGGTCCAAGGGATACATTAATCCTGAAGTGAGGCATCGGGATCTAAAACTGCACTCACAGGAGAGGTTCAAATCATAGAAAGTGAGAGTGTCAGTCCTCTTGTACTTAAGTCGGCATTGTGCCTTTTGTATTAAATTCGGATGCAATTTCTGTGTTTCATCGTCAATAAGAAGGTCCAAGGTATACAGTAAACCTGATGTGAAGCATCAGATTCGAAAACTGGACTCACAGGTGAGGTTCAAATCATAGAAAGTGAGAGTGTCAGTCCTCCTGTACTTATGTCGGCATTGTGCCTTTTGTATTAAATTCCGATGCAATTTCTGCGTTTCATCGACAATAAGAAGGTCCAAGATATACAGTAAACCTGAAGTGAAGCATCAGAATCTACAACTGGACTCAGAGGAGAGGTTCAAATCGTAGAAAGTTAGAGTGACAGTCCTCTTGTACTTAAGACAGCATTGTACCTTTTGAATATAATTCCGATGCAATTACTGTATTTAATCGTCAATTAGAACTTCCAAGGTATACAGTAAACCTGAAGTGAAGCATCGGAATCTGAAACTGCACTAACAGAAGAGGTTCAAATCATAGAAAGTTAGAGTGTCAGTCCTCTTGTACTTCAGTCGGCATTGTGACTTTTGTATTAAATTCGGATGCAATTTCTGTGTTTCTTCGTCTATAAGAAGGTCCAAGGGATACAGTAAACCTGAAGTGAAGCATCGGAATCTAAAACTGGACTCACAGGCGAGGTTCAAGTCATAGAAAGTGAGAGTGTCAGTCCTCTTGTACTTAAGTCGGCATTGTGCCCTTTGTATTAAATTCGGATGCAATTTCTGTGTTTCATCGTCTATAAGAAGGTCCAAGGGATGCAGTAAACCTGAAGTGAAGCATCGGAATCTAAAACTGGACTCAAAGGATTGGTTCAAATCGTAGAAAATTAATGGGTCAGTCCTCTTGTACTTAAGTCGGCATTGTGCCTTTTAAATTTAATTCCGATGCAATTTTTGTGTTTAATCGTCAATAACAACTTCCAAGGTATACAGTAAACCTGAAGTGAAGCATCGGAATCTAAAACTGGACTCACAGGAGAGGTTCAAATCATAGAAAGTTAGAGTTTCAGTCCTCTTGTAATTCAGTCGGCATTGTGACTTTTGTATTAAATTCGAATGCAATTTCTGTGTTTTTCTTCGTCAATAAGAAGGTCCAAGGTATACAGTAAACCTGAAGTGAAGCATCGGAATCTAAAAGTGGACTCACAGGAGAGGTTCAAATCATAGAAAGTGAGAGTGTCAGTCCTCTTGTACTTAAGTCGGCATTGTGCCTTTTGTATTAAATTCGGATGCAATTTCTGTGCTTCATCGTCAATAAGATTGTCCAAGGGAGACAGTAAACCTGAAGTGAAGCATCGGAATCTAAACCTGGACTCACAGGAGAGGTTCAAATCATAGAAAGTTAGAGAGCCAGTCCTCTTGTACTTAAGTCGGCATTGTGCCTTTTGAATTTAATTCCGATGCAATTTCTGTGTTTATTCGTCAATAAGAACTTCCAAGGTATACAGTAAACCTGAAGTGAAGTATCGGAATCTAAAACTGGACTCACAGGAGTGGTTCAAATCATAGAAAGTTAGAGTTTCAGTCCTCTTGTAATTGAGTCGGCATTGTGACTTTTGTATTAAATTCGAATGCAATTTCTGTGTTTCATCGTCAATAAGAAGGTCCAAGGGATACAGTAAGCCTGAAGTGAAGCATCGGAATCTAAAACTGGACTCACAGAAGATGTTCAAATCATAGAAAGTTAGAGTGTCAGTCCTCTTGTACTTAAGTCGGCATTGTGCCTTTTGTATTAAATTCGGATGCAATATCTGAGTTTCATCGTCAATAAGAAGGTCCAAGGTATACAGTAAACCTGATGTGAAGCATCAGATTCTAAAACTGGACTCACAGGTGAGGTTCAAATCATAGAACGTGAGAGTGTCAGTCCTCTTGTACTTATGTCGGCATTATGCCTTTTGTATTAAATTCCGATGCGATTTCTGTGTTTCATCGACAATAAGAAGGTCCAAGGGATACAGTAAACCTGAAGTGAAGTATCGGAATCTAAAACTGGACTCTAAGGAGAGGTTCAAATCGTAGAAAGTTAGAGTGTCAGTCCTCTTGTACTTATGACGGCACTGTGCCTTTTGAATGTAATTCCGATGCAATTACTGTATTTAATCGTCAATAAGAACTTCCAAGCTATACAGAAAACCTGAAGTGAAGCATCAGAATCGGAAACTGGACTAACAGAAGAGGTTCAAATCCAAGAAAGTTAGAGTGTCAGTCCTCTTGTACTTCAGTCGGCATTGTGACTTTTGTATTAAATTCGGATGCAATTTCTGTGTTTCTTCGTCAATAAGAAGGTCCAAGGGATACAGTAAAACTGAAGTGAATCATCGGAATCTAAAACTGGACTCACAGGCGAGGTTCAAATCATTGAAAGTGAGAGTGTCCAGCCTCTTGCACTTAACTCGGGATTGTGCCTTTTGAATTTGATTCCGATGCAATTTCTGTGCTTCATCGTCAATAAGAAGGTCCAAGGTACACAGTAAACCTGAAGTGAAGCATCGGAATCTAAGACTGGACTCACAGGAGAGGTTCAAATCATAGAAAGTTAGAGTGTCAGTCCTCTAGTACTTAAGTCGGCATTGTGCCTCTTGAATTTACTTCCGATGCAATTTCTGTGTTACATCGTCAATACGAAGGCCCAAGGTATATAGTAAACCTGAAGTGAAGCATCGGAATCTAAAACTGGACCCACAGGAGAGGTTCAAATCGTAGAAATTAGGAGTGTCAGTCCTCTTGTACTTAAGTCGGCATTGTGCCTTTTGTATTAAATTCGGATGCAATTTCTGTGTTTCATCGTCAATAAGAAGGTGCAACGGATACAGTAAACCTGAAGTGAAGCATCGGAATCTAAAACTGGATTCACAGGAGAGGTTCAAATCATAGGAAGTTAGAGTGTCACGCCACTTGTACTTAAGTCGGCATTGTGCCTTTTGTATTAAATTCGGATGCAATTTCTGTGTTTCATCGTCAATAAGAAGGTCCAAGGTTTACAATAAACCCAAAGTGAAGCATCGGAATCGAAAACTGGACTCACAGGAGAGTTTCAAATCATATTAAGTTAGAGTGTCAGTCCTCTTGAACTTAGGTCGGCATTGTGCCTTTTGTATTAAATTCGGATGCAATTTCTGTGTTTCATCGTCAATAAGAAGGTAAAAGGGATACAGTAAACCTGAAGTGAAGCATCGGAATCTAAAACTGGACTCAAAGGAGAGGTTCGAACCGTAGAAAGTTAGTGTGTCTGTCCTCTTGTACTTTAGTCGGCATTGTGCCTTTTGAATTAAATTTGGATGCAATTTCTGTGTTTCATCGTCAATAAGAAGGTCCAAGGGATGCATTAATCCTGAAGTGAGGCATCGGGAACTAAAACTGCACTCACAGGAGAGGTTCAAATCATAGAAAGTGAGAGTGTCAGTCCTCTTGTACTTAAGTCGGCATTGTGCCCTTTGTATTAAATTCGGATGCAATTCCTGTGGTTCATCGTCAATAAGAAGGTCCAAGGGATACATTAATCCTGAAGTGAGGCATCGGGATCTAAAACTGCACTCACAGGAGAGGTTCAAATCATAGAAAGTGAGAGTGTCAGTCCTCTTGTACTTAAGTCGGCATTGTGCCTTTTGTATTAAATTCGGATGCAATTTCTGTGTTTCATCGTCAATAAGAAGGTCCAAGGTATACAGTAAACCTGATGTGAAGCATCAGATTCTAAAACTGGACTCACAGGTGAGGTTCAAATCATAGAAAGTGAGAGTGTCAGTCCTCTTGTACTTATGTCGGCATTGTGCCTTTTGTATTAAATTCCGATGCAATTTCTGTGTTTCATCGACAATAAGAAGGTCCAAGGGATACAGTAAACCTGAAGTGAAGCATCAGAATCTAAAACTGACTTACAGGAGAGGTTCAAATCGTAGAAAGTTAGAGTGACAGTCCTCTTGTACTTAAGACGGCATTGTGCCTTTTGAATGTAATTCAGATGCAATTACTGTATTTAATCGTCAATTAGAACTTCCAAGGTATACAGTAAACCTGAAGTGAAGCATCGGAATCTGAAACTGCACTAACAGAAGAGGTTCAAATCATAGAAAGTTAGAGTGTCAGTCCTCTTGTACTTAGGTCGGCATAGTGAATTTTGTATTAAATTCGGATGCAATTTCTGTGTTTCATCGTCAATAAGAAGGTCCAAGGGATGCAGTAAACCTGAAGTGAAGCATCGGAATCTAAAACTGGACTCAAAGGATTGGTTCAAATCGTAGAAAGTTAGTGTGTCAGTCCTCTTGTACTTAAATCGGCATTGTGCCTTTTAAATTTAATTCCGATGCAATTTTTGTGTTTAATCGTCAATAACAACTTCCAAGGTATACAGTAAACCTGAAGTGAAGCATCGGAATCTAAAACTGGACTCACAGGAGAGGTTCAAATCATAGAAAATTAGAGTTTCAGTCCTCTTGTAATTCAGTCGGCATTGTGACTTTTGTATTAAATTCGAATGCAATTTCTGTGTTTTTCTTCGTCAATAAGAAGGTCCAAGGTATTCAGTAAACCTAAAGTGAAGCATCGGAATCTAAAAGTGGACTCACAGGAGAGGTTCAAATAATAGAAAGTGAGAGTGTCAGTTCTCTTGTACTTAAGTCGGCATTGAGCCTTTTGTATTAAATTCGGATGCAATCTCTGTGCTTCATCGTCAATAAGATTGTCCAAGGGATACAGTAAACCTGAAGTGAAGCATCGGAATCTAAACCTGGACTCACAGGAGAGGTTCAAATCATAGAAAGTTAGAGAGCAAGTTCTCTTGTACTTAAGTCGGCATTGTGCCTTTTGTATTAAATTCGGATGCAATTTCTGTGTTTCATCGTCAATAAGAAGGTCCAAGGTATACAGTAAACCTGATGTGAAGCATCAGATTCGAAAACTGGACTCACAGGTGAGGTTCAAATCATAGAAAGTGAGAGTGTCAGTCCTCCTGTACTTATGTCGGCATTGTGCCTTTTGTATTAAATTCCGATGCAATTTCTGCGTTTCATCGACAATAAGAAGGTCCAAGGGATACAGTAAACCTGAAGTGAAGCATCAGAATCTACAACTGGACTCAGAGGAGAGGTTCAAATCGAAGAAAGTTAGAGTGACAGTCCTCTTGTACTTAAGACGGCATTGTACCTTTTGAATATAATTCCGATGCAATTACTGTATTTAATCGTCAATTAGAACTTCCAAGGTATACAGTAAACCTGAAGTGAAGCATCGGAATCTAAAAGTGGACTCACAGGAGAGGTTCAAATCATAGAAAGTGAGAGTGTCAGTCCTCTTGTACTTAAGTCGGCATTGTGCCTTTTGTATTAAATTCGGATGCAATTTCTGTGCTTCATCGTCAATAAGATTGTCCAAGGGAGACAGTAAACCTGAAGTGAAGCATCGGAATCTAAACCTGGACTCACAGGAGAGGTTCAAATCATAGAAAGTTAGTGAGCCAGTCCTCTTGTACTTAAGTCGGCATTGTGCCTTTTGAAATTAATTCCGATGCAATTTCTGTGTTTATTCGTCAATAAGAACTTCCAAGGTATACAGTAAACCTGAAGTGAAGTATCGGAATCTAAAACTGGACTCACAGGAGTGGTTCAAATCATAGAAAGTTAGAGTTTCAGTCCTCTTGTAATTGAGTCGGCATTGTGACTTTTGTATTAAATTCGAATGCAATTTCTGTGTTTCATCGTCAATAAGAAGGTCGAAGGGATGCAGTAAGCCTGAAGTGAAGCATCGGAATCTAAAACTGGACTCACAGGAGATGTTCAAATCATAGAAAGTTAGAGTGTCAGTCCTCTTGTACTTAAGTCGGCATTGTGCCTTTTGTATTAAATTCGGATGCAATATCTGAGTTTCATCGTCAATAAGAAGGTCCAAGGTATACAGTAAACCTGATGTGAAGCATCAGATTCTAAAACTGGACTCACAGGTGAGGTTCAAATCATAGAACGTGAGAGTGTCAGTCCTCTTGTACTTATGTCGGCATTATGCCTTTTGTATTAAATTCCGATGCGATTTCTGTGTTTCATCGACAATAAGAAGGTCCAAGGGATACAGTAAACCTGAAGTGAAGCATCGGAATCTAAGACTGGACTCACAGGAGAGGTTCAAATCATAGAAAGTTAGAGTGTCAGTCCTCTAGTACTTAAGTCGGCATTGTGCCTCTTGAATTTACTTCCGATGCAATTTCTGTGTTACATCGTCAATACGAAGGCCCAAGGTATATAGTAAACCTGAAGTGAAGCATCGGAATCTAAAACTGGACCCACAGGAGAGGTTCAAATCGTAGAAATTAAGAGTGTCAGTCCTCTTGTACCTAAGTCGGCATTGTGCCTTTTGTATTAAATTCGGATGCAATTTCTGTGTTTCATCGTCAATAAGAAGGTGCAACGGATACAGTAAACCTGAAGTGAAGCATCGGAATCTAAAACTGGATTCACAGGAGAGGTTCAAATCATAGGAAGTTAGAGTGTCACGCCACTTGTACTTAAGTCGGCATTGTGCCTTTTGTATTAAATTCGGATGCAATTTCTGTGTTTCATCGTCAATAAGAAGGTCCAAGGTTTACAGTAAACCCAAAGTGAAGCATCGGAATCGAAAACTGGACTCACAGGAGAGTTTCAAATCATATTAAGTTAGAGTGTCAGTCCTCTTGAACTTAGGTCGGCATTGTGCCTTTTGTATTAAATTCGGATGCAATTTCTGTGTTTCTTCGTCAGTAAGGAGGTCCAAGCGATACAGTAAACCTCAAGTGAAACATTGGAATCTAAAACTGGACTCACAGAAGAGGTTCAAATCATAGAAAGTGAGAATGTCAGTCCGCTGGTACTTAAGTCGGCCTTGTGAAATTTGTATTAAATTCGGATCCAATTTCTGTGTTTCATCGTCAATAAGAAGGTAAAAGGGATACAGTAAACCTGAAGTGAAGCATCGGAATCTAAAACTGGACTCAAAGGAGAGGTTCGAACCGTAGAAAGTTAGTGTGTCTGTCCTCTTGTACTTTAGTCGGCATTGTGCCTTTTGAATTAAATTTGGATGCAATTTCTGTGTTTCATCGTCAATAAGAAGGTCCAAGGGATGCATTAATCCTGAAGTGAGGCATCGGGAACTAAAACTGCACTCACAGGAGAGGTTCAAATCATAGAAAGTGAGAGTGTCAGTCCTCTTGTACTTAAGTCGGCATTGTGCCCTTTGTATTAAATTCGGATGCAATTCCTGTGGTTCATCGTCAATAAGAAGGTCCAAGGGATACATTAATCCTGAAGTGAGGCATCGGGATCTAAAACTGCACTCACAGGAGAGGTTCAAATCATAGAAAGTGAGAGTGTCAGTCCTCTTGTACTTAAGTCGGCATTGTGCCTTTTGTATTAAATTCGGATGCAATTTCTGTGTTTCATCGTCAATAAGAAGGTCCAAGGTATACAGTAAACCTGATGTGAAGCATCAGATTCTAAAACTGGACTCACAGGTGAGGTTCAAATCATAGAAAGTGAGAGTGTCAGTCCTCTTGTACTTATGTCGGCATTGTGCCTTTTGTATTAAATTCCGATGCAATTTCTGTGTTTCATCGACAATAAGAAGGTCCAAGGGATACAGTAAACCTGAAGTGAAGCATCAGAATCTAAAACTGACTTACAGGAGAGGTTCAAATCGTAGAAAGTTAGAGTGACAGTCCTCTTGTACTTAAGACGGCATTGTGCCTTTTGAATGTAATTCCGATGCAATTACTGTAGTTAATCGTCAATTAGAACTTCCAAGGTATACAGTAAACCTGAAGTGAAGCATCGGAATCTGAAACTGCACTAACAGAAGAGGTTCAAATCATAGAAAGTTAGAGTGTCAGTCCTCTTGTACTTCAGTCGGCATAGTGAATTTTGTATTAAATTCGGATGCAATTTCTGTGTCTCTTCGTCTATAAGGAGGTCCAAGGGATACAGTAAACCTGAAGTGAAGCATCGGAATCTAAAACTGGACTCACAGGCGAGGTTCAAATCATGGAAAGTGAGAGTGTCAGTCCTCTTGTACTTAAGTCGGCATTGTGCCCTTTGTATTAAATTCGGATGCAATTTCTGTGTTTCATCGTCAATAAGAAGGTCCAAGGGATGCAGTAAACCTGAAGTGAAGCATCGGAATCTAAAACTGGACTCAAAGGATTGGTTCAAATCGTAGAAAGTTAGTGTGTCAGTCCTCTTGTACTTAAATCGGCATTGTGCCTTTTAAATTTAATTCCGATGCAATTTTTGTGTTTAATCGTCAATAACAACTTCCAAGGTATACAGTAAACCTGAAGTGAAGCATCGGAATCTAAAACTGGACTCACAGGAGAGGTTCAAATCATAGAAAGTTAGAGTTTCAGTCCTCTTGTAATTCAGTCGGCATTGTGACTTTTGTATTAAATTCGAATGCAATTTCTGTGTTTTTCTTCGTCAATAAGAAGGTCCAAGGTATACAGTAAACCTAAAGTGAAGCATCGGAATCTAAAAGTGGACTCACAGGAGAGGTTCAAATAATAGAAAGTGAGAGTGTCAGTTCTCTTGTACTTAAGTCGGCATTGAGCCTTTTGTATTAAATTCGGATGCAATTTCTGTGCTTCATCGTCAATAAGATTGTCCAAGGGATACAGTAAACCTGAAGTGAAGCATCGGAATCTAAACCTGGACTCACAGGAGAGGTTCAAATCATAGAAAGTTAGAGAGCAAGTTCTCTTGTACTTAAGTCGGCATTGTGCCTTTTGTATTAAATTCGGATGCAATTTCTGTGTTTCATCGTCAATAAGAAGGTCCAAGGTATACAGTAAACCTGATGTGAAGCATCAGATTCGAAAACTGGACTCACAGGTGAGGTTCAAATCATAGAAAGTGAGAGTGTCAGTCCTCCTGTACTTATGTCGGCATTGTGCCTTTTGTATTAAATTCCGATGCAATTTCTGCGTTTCATCGACAATAAGAAGGTCCAAGGGATACAGTAAACCTGAAGTGAAGCATCAGAATCTACAACTGGACTCAGAGGAGAGGTTCAAATCGAAGAAAGTTAGAGTGACAGTCCTCTTGTACTTAAGACGGCATTGTACCTTTTGAATATAATTCCGATGCAATTACTGTATTTAATCGTCAATTAGAACTTCCAAGGTATACAGTAAACCTGAAGTGAAGCATCGGAATCTGAAACTGCACTAACAGAAGAGGTTCAAATCATAGAAAGTTAGAGTGTCAGTCCTCTTGTACTTCAGTCGGCATTGTGACATTTGTATTAAATTCGGATGCAATTTCTGTGTTTCATCGTCTATAAGAAGGTCCAAGGGATACAGTAAACCTGAAGTGAAGCATCGGAATCTAAAACTGGACTCACAGGCGAGGTTCAAGTCATAGAAAGTGAGAGTGTCAGTCCTCTCGTACTTAAGTCGGCATTGTGCCCTTTGTATTAAATTCGGATGCAATTTCTGTGTTTCATCGTCTATAAGAAGGTCCAAGGGATGCAGTAAACCTGAAGTGAAGCATCGGAATCTAAAACTGGACTCAAAGGATTGGTTCAAATCGTAGAAAATTAATGTGTCAGTCCTCTTGTACTTAAGTCGGCATTGTGCCTTTTAAATTTAATTCCGATGCAATTTTTGTGTTTAATCGTCAATAACAACTTCCAAGGTATACAGTAAACCTGAAGTGAAGCATCGGAATCTAAAACTGGACTCACAGGAGAGGTTCAAATCATAGAAAGTTAGAGTTTCAGTCCTCTTGTAATTCAGTCGGCATTGTGACTTTTGTATTAAATTCGAATGCAATTTCTGTGTTTTTCTTCGTCAATAAGAAGGTCCAAGGTATACAGTAAACCTGAAGTGAAGCATCGGAATCTAAAAGTGGACTCACAGGAGAGGTTCAAATCATAGAAAGTGAGAGTGTCAGTCCTCTTGTACTTAAGTCGGCATTGTGCCTTTTGTATTAAATTCGGATGCAATTTCTGTGCTTCATCGTCAATAAGATTGTCCAAGGGAGACAGTAAACCTGAAGTGAAGCATCGGAATCTAAACCTGGACTCACAGGAGAGGTTCAAATCATAGAAAGTTAGAGAGCCAGTCCTCTTGTACTTAAGTCGGCATTGTGCCTTTTGAAATTAATTCCGATGCAATTTCTGTGTTTATTCGTCAATAAGAACTTCCAAGGTATACAGTAAACCTGAAGTGAAGTATCGGAATCTAAAACTGGACTCACAGGAGTGGTTCAAATCATAGAAAGTTAGAGTTTCAGTCCTCTTGTAATTGAGTCGGCATTGTGACTTTTGTATTAAATTCGAATGCAATTTCTGTGTTTCATCGTCAATAAGAAGGTCCAAGGGATACAGTAAGCCTGAAGTGAAGCATCGGAATCTAAAACTGGACTTACAGGAGATGTTCAAATCATAGAAAGTTAGAGTGTCAGTCCTCTTGTACTTAAGTCGGCATTGTGCCTTTTGTATTAAATTCGGATGCAATATCTGAGTTTCATCGTCAATAAGAAGGTCCAAGGTATACAGTAAACCTGATGTGAAGCATCAGATTCTAAAACTGGACTCACAGGTGAGGTTCAAATCATAGAAAGTGAGAGTGTCAGTCCTCTTGTACTTATGCCGGCATTATGCCTTTTGTATTAAATTCCGATGCAATTTCTGTGTTTCATCGACAATAAGAAGGTCCAAGGGATACAGTAAACCTGAAGTGAAGTATCGGAATCTAAAACTGGACTCTAAGGAGAGGTTCAAATCGTAGAAAGTTAGAGTGTCAGTCCTCTTTTACTTATGACGGCATTGTGCCTTTTGAATGTAATTCCGATGCAATTACTGTATTTAATCGTCAATAAGAACTTCCAAGCTATACAGAAAACCTGAAGTGAAGCATCAGAATCGGAAACTGGACTAACAGAAGAGGTTCAAATCCAAGAAAGTTAGAGTGTCAGTCCTCTTGTACTTCAGTCGGCATTGTGACTTTTGTATTAAATTCGGATGCAATTTCTGTGTTTCTTCGTCAATAAGAAGGTCCAAGGGATACAGTAAAACTGAAGTGAATCATCGGAATCTAAAACTGGACTCACAGGCGAGGTTCAAATCATTGAAAGTGAGAGTGTCCAGCCTCTTGCACTTAACTCGGGATTGTGCCTTTTGAATTTGATTACGATGCAATTTCTGTGCTTCATCGTCAATAAGAAGGTCCAAGGTACACAGTAAACCTGAAGTGAAGCATCGGAATCTAAGACTGGACTCACAGGAGAGGTTCAAATCATAGAAAGTTAGAGTGTCAGTCCTCTAGTACTTAAGTCGGCATTGTGCCTCATGAATTTACTTCCGATGCCATTTCTGTTTTACATCGTCAATACGAAGGCCCAAGGTATATAGTAAACCTGAAGTGAAGCATCGGAATCTAAAACTGGACCCACAGGAGAGGTTCAAATCGTAGAAATTAAGAGTGTCAGTCCTCTTGTACTTAAGTCGGCATTGTGCCTTTTGTATTAAATTCGGATGCAATTTCTGTGTTTCATCGTCAATAAGAAGGTCCAAGGGATGCATTAATCCTGAAGTGAGGCATCGGGATCTAAAACTGCACTCACAGGAGAGGTTCAAATCATAGAAAGTGAGAGTGTCAGTCCTCTTGTACTTAAGTCGGCATTGTGCCCTTTGTATTAAATTCGGATGCAATTCCTGTGGTTCATCGTCAATAAGAAGGTCCAAGGGATACATTAATCCTGAAGTGAAGCATCGGAATCTAAAAGTGGACTCACAGGAGAGGTTCAAATAATAGAAAGTGAGAGTGTCAGTTCTCTTGTACTTAAGTCGGCATTGAGCCTTTTGTATTAAATTCGGATGCAATTTCTGTGCTTCATCGTCAATAAGATTGTCCAAGGGATACAGTAAACCTGAAGTGAAGCATCGGAATCTAAACCTGGACTCACAGGAGAGGTTCAAATCATAGAAAGTTAGAGAGCAAGTTCTCTTGTACTTAAGTCGGCATTGTGCCTTTTGTATTAAATTCGGATGCAATTTCTGTGTTTCATCGTCAATAAGAAGGTCCAAGGTATACAGTAAACCTGATGTGAAGCATCAGATTCGAAAACTGGACTCACAGGTGAGGTTCAAATCATAGAAAGTGAGAGTGTCAGTCCTCCTGTACTTATGTCGGCATTGTGCCTTTTGTATTAAATTCCGATGCAATTTCTGCGTTTCATCGACAATAAGAAGGTCCAAGGGATACAGTAAACCTGAAGTGAAGCATCAGAATCTACAACTGGACTCAGAGGAGAGGTTCAAATCGAAGAAAGTTAGAGTGACAGTCCTCTTGTACTTAAGACGGCATTGTACCTTTTGAATATAATTCCGATGCAATTACTGTATTTAATCGTCAATTAGAACTTCCAAGGTATACAGTAAACCTGAAGTGAAGCATCGGAATCTGAAACTGCACTAACAGAAGAGGTTCAAATCATAGAAAGTTAGAGTGTCAGTCCTCTTGTACTTCAGTCGGCATTGTGACATTTGTATTAAATTCGGATGCAATTTCTGTGTTTCATCGTCTATAAGAGGGTCCAAGGGATACAGTAAACCTGAAGTGAAGCATCGGAATCTAAAACTGGACTCACAGGCGAGGTTCAAGTCATAGAAAGTGAGAGTGTCAGTCCTCTTGTACTTAAGTCGGCATTGTGCCCTTTGTATTAAATTCGGATGCAATTTCTGTGTTTCATCGTCTATAAGAAGGTCCAAGGGATGCAGTAAACCTGAAGTGAAGCATCGGAATCTAAAACTGGACTCAAAGGATTGGTTCAAATCGTAGAAAATTAATGTGTCAGTCCTCTTGTACTTAAGTCGGCATTGTGCCTTTTAAATTTAATTCCGATGCAATTTTTGTGTTTAATCGTCAATAACAACTTCCAAGGTATACAGTAAACCTGAAGTGAAGCATCGGAATCTAAAACTGGACTCACAGGAGAGGTTCAAATCATAGAAAGTTAGAGTTTCAGTCCTCTTGTAATTCAGTCGGCATTGTGACTTTTGTATTAAATTCGAATGCAATTTCTGTGTTTTTCTTCGTCAATAAGAAGGTCCAAGGTATACAGTAAACCTGAAGTGAAGCATCGGAATCTAAAAGTGGACTCACAGGAGAGGTTCAAATCATAGAAAGTGAGAGTGTCAGTCCTCTTGTACTTAAGTCGGCATTGTGCCTTTTGTATTAAATTCGGATGCAATTTCTGTGCTTCATCGTCAATAAGATTGTCCAAGGGAGACAGTAAACCTGAAGTGAAGCATCGGAATCTAAACCTGGACTCACAGGAGAGGTTCAAATCATAGAAAGTTAGAGAGCCAGTCCTCTTGTACTTAAGTCGGCATTGTGCCTTTTGTATTAAATTCGGATGCAATATCTGAGTTTCATCGTCAATAAGAAGGTCCAAGGTATACAGTAAACCTGATGTGAAGCATCAGATTCTAAAACTGGACTCACAGGTGAGGTTCAAATCATAGAAAGTGAGAGTGTCAGTCCTCTTGTACTTATGCCGGCATTATGCCTTTTGTATTAAATTCCGATGCAATTTCTGTGTTTCATCGACAATAAGAAGGTCCAAGGGATACAGTAAACCTGAAGTGAAGTATCGGAATCTAAAACTGGACTCTAAGGAGAGGTTCAAATCGTAGAAAGTTAGAGTGTCAGTCCTCTTTTACTTATGACGGCATTGTGCCTTTTGAATGTAATTCCGATGCAATTACTGTATTTAATCGTCAATAAGAACTTCCAAGCTATACAGAAAACCTGAAGTGAAGCATCAGAATCGGAAACTGGACTAACAGAAGAGGTTCAAATCCAAGAAAGTTAGAGTGTCAGTCCTCTTGTACTTCAGTCGGCATTGTGACTTTTGTATTAAATTCGGATGCAATTTCTGTGTTTCTTCGTCAATAAGAAGGTCCAAGGGATACAGTAAAACTGAAGTGAATCATCGGAATCTAAAACTGGACTCACAGGCGAGGTTCAAATCATTGAAAGTGAGAGTGTCCAGCCTCTTGCACTTAACTCGGGATTGTGCCTTTTGAATTTGATTCCGATGCAATTTCTGTGCTTCATCGTCAATAAGAAGGTCCAAGGTACACAGTAAACCTGAAGTGAAGCATCGGAATCTAAGACTGGACTCACAGGAGAGGTTCAAATCATAGAAAGTTAGAGTGTCAGTCCTCTAGTACTTAAGTCGGCATTGTGCCTCTTGAATTTACTTCCGATGCAATTTCTGTGTTACATCGTCAATACGAAGGCCCAAGGTATATAGTAAACCTGAAGTGAAGCATCGGAATCTAAAACTGGACCCACAGGAGAGGTTCAAATCGTAGAAATTAGGAGTGTCAGTCCTCTTGTACTTAAGTCGGCATTGTGCCTTTTGTATTAAATTCGGATCCAATTTCTGTGTTTCATCGTCAATAAGAAGGTGCAACGGATACAGTAAACCTGAAGTGAAGCATCGGAATCTAAAACTGGATTCACAGGAGAGGTTCAAATCATAGGAAGTTAGAGTGTCACGCCACTTGTACTTAAGTCGGCATTGTGCCTTTTGTATTAAATTCGGATGCAATTTCTGTGTTTCATCGTCAATAAGAAGGTCCAAGGTTTACAATAAACCCAAAGTGAAGCATCGGAATCGAAAACTGGACTCACAGGAGAGTTTCAAATCATATTAAGTTAGAGTGTCAGTCCTCTTGAACTTAGGTCGGCATTGTGCCTTTTGTATTAAATTCGGATGCAATTTCTGTGTTTCATCGTCAATAAGAAGGTAAAAGGGATACAGTAAACCTGAAGTGAAGCATCGGAATCTAAAACTGGACTCAAAGGAGAGGTTCGAACCGTAGAAAGTTAGTGTGTCTGTCCTCTTGTACTTTAGTCGGCATTGTGCCTTTTGAATTAAATTTGGATGCAATTTCTGTGTTTCATCGTCAATAAGAAGGTCCAAGGGATGCATTAATCCTGAAGTGAGGCATCGGGAACTAAAACTGCACTCACAGGAGAGGTTCAAATCATAGAAAGTGAGAGTGTCAGTCCTCTTGTACTTAAGTCGGCATTGTGCCCTTTGTATTAAATTCGGATGCAATTCCTGTGGTTCATCGTCAATAAGAAGGTCCAAGATAAACAGTAAACCTGAAGTGAAGCATCGGAATCTGGAACTGCACTAACAGAAGAGGTTCAAATCATAGAAAGTTAGAGTGTCAGTCCTCTTGTACTTCAGTCGGCATTGTGACTTTGTATTAAATTCGGATGCAATTTCTGTGTTTCTTCGTCAATAACAAGGTCCAAGGGATACAGTAAACCTGAAGTGAAACATCGGAATCTAAAACTGGACTCACAGGCGAGGTTCAAATCATAGAAAGTGAGAGTGTCAGTCCTCTTGTACTTTAGTCGGCATTGTGCTTTTTGTATTAAATTCGGATGCAATTTCTGTGTTTCATCGTCAATAAGAAGGTCCAAGGGATGCATTAATCCTGAAGTGAGGCATCGTGATCTAAAACTGCACTCACAGGAGAGGTTCAAATCATAGAAAGTGAGAGTGTCAGTCCTCTTGTACTTAAGTCGGCATTGTGCCCTTTGTATTAAATTCGGATGCAATTCCTGTGGTTCATCGTCAATAAGAAGGTCCAAGGGATACATTAATCCTGAAGTGAGGCATCGGGATCTAAAACTGCACTCACAGGAGACGTTCAAATCATAGAAAGTGAGAGTGTCAGTCCTCTTGTACTTAAGTCGGCATTGTGCCTTTTGTATTAAATTCGGATGCAATTTCTGTGTTTCATCGTCAATAAGAAGGTCCAAGGTATACAGTAAACCTGATGTGAAGCATCAGATTCTAAAACTGGACTCACAGGTGAGGTTCAAATCATAGAAAGTGAGAGTGTCAGTCCTCTTGTACTTATGTCGGCATTGTGCCTTTTGTATTAAATTCCGATGCAATTTCTGTGTTTCATCGACAATAAGAAGGTCCAAGGGATACAGTAAACCTGAAGTGAAGCATCAGAATCTAAAACTGACTTACAGGAGAGGTTCAAATCGTAGAAAGTTAGAGTTAAAGTCTCTTGTACTTAAGACGGCATTGTGCCTTTTGAATGTAACTCCGATGCAATTACTGTATTTAATCGTCAATTAGAACTTCCAAGGTATACAGTAAACCTGAAGTGAAGCATCGGAATCTGAAACTGCACTAACAGAAGAGGTTCAAATCATAGAAAGTTAGAGTGTCAGTCCTCTTGTACTTCAGTCGGCATAGTGAATTTTGTATTAAATTCGGATGCAATTTCTGTGTTTCTTCGTCTATAAGAAGGTCCAAGGGATACAGTAAACCAGAAGTGAAGCATCGGAATCTAAAACTGGACTCACAGGCGAGGTTCAAATCATGGAAAGTGAGAGTGTCAGTCCTCTTGTACTTAAGTCGGCATTGTGCCCTTTGTATTAAATTCGGATGCAATTTCTGTGTTTCATCGTCAATAAGAAGGTCCAAGGGATGCAGTAAACCTGAAGTGAAGCATCGGAATCTAAAACTGGACTCAAAGGATTGGTTCAAATCGTAGAAAGTTAGTGTGTCAGTCCTCTTGTACTTAAGTCGGCATTGTGCCTTTTAAATTTAATTCCGATGCAATTTTTGTGTTTAATCGTCAATAACAACTTCCAAGGTATACAGTAAACCTGAAGTGAAGCATCGGAATCTAAAACTGGACTCACAGGAGAGGTTCAAATCATAGAAAGTTAGAGTTTCAGTCCTCTTGTAATTCAGTCGGTATTGTGACTTTTGTATTAAATTCGAATGCAATTTCTGTGTTTTTCTTCGTCAATAAGAAGGTCCAAGGTATACAGTAAACCTGAAGTGAAGCATCGGAATCTAAAAGCGGACTCACAGGAGAGGTTCAAATAATAGAAAGTGAGAGTGTCAGTCCTCTTGTACTTAAGTCGGCATTGAGCCTTTTGTATTAAATTCGGATGCAATTTCTGTGCTTCATCGTCAATAAGATTGTCCAAGGGATACAGTAAACCTGAAGTGAAGCATCGGAATCTAAACCTGGACTCACAGGAGAGGTTCAAATCATAGAAAGTTAGAGAGCCAGTCCTCTTGTACTTAAGTCGGCATTGTGAATTTTGTATTAAATTCGGATGCAATTTCTGTGTTTCATCGTCAATAAGAAGGTCCAAGGGATACATTAATCCTGAAGTGAGGCATCGGGATCTAAAACTGCACTCACAGGAGACGGTCAAATCATAGAAAGTGAGAGTGTCAGTCCTCTTGTACTTAAGTCGGCATTGTGCCTTTGTAATTTAATTCCGATGCAATTTCTGTGTTTAATCGTCAATAACAACTTCCAAGGTAAACAGTAAACCTGAAGTGAAGCATCGGAATCTGAAACTGCACTAACAGAAGAGGTTCAAATCATAGAAAGTTAGAGTGTCAGTCCTCTTGTACTTCAGTCTGCATTGTGACTTCGTATTAAATTCGGATGCAATTTCTGTGTTTCTTCGTCAATAACAAGGTCCAAGGGATACAGTAAACCTGAAGTGAAGCATCGGAATCTAAAACTGGACTCACAGGCGAGGTTCAAATCATAGAAAGTGAGAGTGTCAGTCCTCTTGTACTTAACTCGGCATTGTGCCTTTTGTATTAAATTCGGATGAAATTTCTGTGTTTCATCGTCAATAAGAACGTCCAAGGGATGCATTAATCCTGAAGTGAGGCATCGGGATCTAAAACTGCACTCACAGGAGAGGTTCAAATCATAGAAAGTGAGAGTGTCAGTCCTCTTGTACTTAAGTCGCCATTGTGCCTTTTGTATTAAATTCGGATGCAATTTCTGTGTTTCATCGTCAATAAGAAGGTCCAAGGGATACATTAATCCTGAAGTGAGGCATCGGGATCTAAAACTGCACTCACAGGAGACGGTCAAATCATTGAAAGTGAGAGTGTCAGTCCTCTTGTACTTAAGTCGGCATTGTGCCTTTTGTATTAAATTCGGATGCAATTTCTGTGTTTCATCGTCAATAAGAAGGTCCAAGGAATACAGTAAACCTGATGTGAAGCATCAGATTCGAAAACTGGACTCACAGGTGAGGTTCAAATCATAGAAAGTGAGAGTGTCAGTCCTCCTGTACTTATGTCGGCATTGTGCCTTTTGTATTAAATTCCGATGCAATTTCTGCGTTTCATCGACAATAAGAAGGTCCAAGGGATACAGTAAACCTGAAGTGAAGCATCAGAATCTAAAACTGGACTCAGAGGAGAGGTTCAAATCGTAGAAAGTTAGAGTGACAGTCCTCTTGTACTTATGACGGCATTGTACCTTTTGAATATAATTCCGATGCAATTACTGTATTTAATCGTCAATTAGAACTTCCAAGGTATACAGTAAACCTGAAGTGAAGCATCGGAATCTGAAACTGCACTAACAGAAGAGGTTCAAATCATAGAAAGTTAGAGTGTCAGTCCTCTTGTACTTCAGTCGGCATTGTGACTTTTGTATTAAATTCGGATGCAATTTCTGTGTTTCTTCGTCTATAAGAAGGTCCAAGGGATACAGTAAACCTGAAGTGAAGCATCGGAATCTAAAACTGGACTCACAGGCGAGGTTCAAGTCATAGAAAGTGAGAGTGTCAGTCCTCTTGTACTTAAGTCGGCATTGTGCCCTTTGTATTAAATTCGGATGCAATTTCTGTGTTCCATCGTCTATAAGAAGGTCCAAGGGATGCAGTAAACCTGAAGTGAAGCATCGGAATCTAAAACTGGACTCAAAGGATTGGTTCAAATCGTAGAAAATTAATGTGTCAGTCCTCTTGTACTTAAGTCGGCATTGTGCCTTTTAAATTTAATTCCGATGCAATTTTTGTGTTTAATCGTCAATAACAACTTCCGAGGTATACAGTAAACCTGAAGTGAAGCATCGGAATCTAAAACTGGACTCACAGGAGAGGTTCAAATCATAGAAAGTTAGACTTTCAGTCCTCTTGTAGTTCAGTCGGCATTGTGACTTTTGTATTAAATTCGAATGCAATTTCTGTGTTTTTCTTCGTCAATAAGAAGGTCCAAGGTATACAGTAAACCTGAAGTGAAGCATCGGATTCTAAAAGTGGACTCACAGGAGAGGTTCAAATCATAGAAAGTGAGAGTGTCAGTCCTCTTGTACTTAAGTCGGCATTGTGCCTTTTGTATTAAATTCGGATGCAATTTCTGTGCTTCATCGTCAATAAGATTTTCCAAGGGATACAGTAAACCTGAAGTGATGCATCGGAATCTAAACCTGGACTCACAGGAGAGGTTCAAATCATAGAAAGTTAGAGAGCCAGTCCTCTTGTACTTAAGTCGGCATTGTGCCTTTTGAATTTAATTCCGATGCAATTTCTGTGTTTAATCGTCAATAAGAACTTCCAAGGTATACAGTAAACCTGAAGTGAAGTATCGGAATCTAAAACTGGACTCACAGGAGTGGTTCAAATCATAGAAAGTTAGAGTTTCAGTCCTCTTGTAATTGAGTCGGCATTGTGACTTTTGTATTAAATTCGAATGCAATTTCTGTGTTTCATCGTCAATAAGAAGGTCCAAGGGATACAGTAAGCCTGAAGTGAAGCATCGGAATTTAAAACTGGACTCACAGGAGATGTTCAAATCATAGAAAGTTAGAGTGTCAGTCCTCTTGTACTTAAGTCGGCATTGTGCCTTTTGTATTAAATTCGGATGCAATATCTGAGTTTCATCGTCAATAAGAAGGTCCAAGGTATGCAGTAAACCTGATGTGAAGCATCAGATTCTAAAACTGGACTCACAGGTAAGGTTCAAATCATAGAGAGTGAGAGTGTCCGTCCTCTTGTACTTATGACGGCATTGTGCCTTTTGAATGTAATTCCGATGCAATTACTGTATTTAATCGTCAATAAGAACTTCCAAGCTATACAGAAAACCTGAAGTGAAGCATCGGAATCTGAAACTGGACTAACAGAAGAGGTTCAAATCCAAGAAAGTTAGAGTGTCAGTCCTCTTGTACTTCAGTCGGCATTGTGACTTTTGTATTAAATTCGGATGCAATTTCTGTGTTTCTTCGTCAATAAGAAGGTCCAAGGGATACAGTAAAACTGAAGTGAATCATCGGAATCTAAAACTGGACTCACAGGCGAGGTTCAAATCATTGAAAGTGAGAGTGTCCAGCCTCTTGCACTTAACTCGGGATTGTGCCTTTTGAATTTGATTCCGATGCAATTTCTGTGCTTCATCGTCAATAAGAAGGTCCAAGGTACACAGTAAACCTGAAGTGAAGCATCGGAATCTAAGACTGGACTCACAGGAGAGGTTCAAATCATAGAAAGCTAGAGTGTCAGTCCTCTTGTACTTCAGTCGGCATTGTGACTTTTGTATTAAATTCGGATGCAATTTCTGTGTTTCTTCGTCAATAAGAAGGTCCAAGGGAAACAGTAAAACTGAAGTGAATCATCGGAATCTAAAACTGGACTCACAGGCGAGGTTCAAATCATTGAAAGTGAGAGTGTCCAGCCTCTTGCACTTAACTCGGGATTGTGCCTTTTGAATTTGATTCCGATGCAATTTCTGTGCTTCATCGTCAATAAGAAGGTCCAAGGTACACAGTAAACCTGAAGTGAAGCATCCGAATCTAAAACTGGACCCACAGGAGAGGTTCAAACCGTAGAAATTAAGAGTGTCAGTCCTCTTGTACTTAAGTCGGCATTGTGCCATTTGTATTAAATTCGGATGCAATTTCTGTGTTTCATCGTCAATAAGAAGGTGCAAGGGATACAGTAAACCTGAAGTGAAGCATCGGAATCTAAAACTGGATTCACAGGAGAGGTTCAAATCATAGGAAGTTAGAGTGTCACGCCACTTGTACTTAAGTCGGCATTGTGCCTTTTGTATTAAATTCGGATGCAATTTCTGTGTTTCATCGTCAATAAGAAGGTCCAAGGTTTACAGTAAACCCAAAGTGAAGCATCGGAATCGAAAACTGGACTCACAGGAGAGTTTCAAATCATATTAAGTTAGAGTGTCAGTCCTCTTGAACTTAGGTCGGCATTGTGCCTTTTGTATTAAATTCGGATGCAATTTCTGTGTTTCTTCGTCAGTAAGGAGGTCCAAGCGATACAGTAAACCTGAAGTGAAGCATTGGAATCTAAAACTGGACTCACAGAAGAGGTTCAAATCATAGAAAGTGAGAATGTCAGTCCGTTGGTACTTAAGTCGGCCTTGTGAAATTTGTATTAAATTCGGATCCAATTTCTGTGTTTCATCGTCAATAAGAAGGTACAAGGGATACAGTAAACCTGAAGTGAAGCATCGGAATCTAAAACTGGACTCAAAGGAGAGGTTCGAACCGTAGAAAGTTAGTGTGTCTGTCCTCTTGTACTTAAGTAGGCATTGTGCCTTTGTAATTTAATTCCGATGCAATTTCTGTGTTTAATCGTCAATAAGAACTTCCAAGATAAACAGTAAACCTGAAGTGAAGCATCGGAATCTGAAACTGCACTAACAGAAGAGGTTCAAATCATAGAAAGTGAGAGTGTCAGTCATCTTGTACTTATGTCGGCATTGTGCCTTTTGTATTAAATTCCGATGCAATTTCTGTGTTTCATCGACAATTAGAAGGTCCAAGGGATACAGTAAACCTGAAGTGAAGCATCAGAATCTAAAACTGAACTCACAGGAGAGGTTCAAATCGTAGAAAGTTAGAGTGACAGTCCTCTTGTACTTAAGACGGCATTGTGCCTTTTGAATGTAATTCCGATGCAATTACTGTATTTAATCGTCAATTAGAACTTCCAAGGTATACAGTAAACCTGAAGTGAAGCATCGGAATCTGAAACTGCACTAACAGAAGAGGTTCAAATCATGGAAAGTGAGAGTGTTAGTCCTCTTGTACTTAAGTCGGCATTGTGCCCTTTGTATTAAATTCGGATGCAATTTCTGTGTTTCATCGTCAATAAGAAGGTCCAAGGGATGCAGTAAACCTGAAGTGAAGCATCGGAATCTAAAACTGGACTCAAAGGATTGGTTCAAATCGTAGAAAGTTAGTGTGTCAGTCCTCTTGTACTTAAGTCGGCATTGTGCCTTTTAAATTTAATTCCGATGCAATTTTTGTGTTTAATCGTCAATAACAACTTCCAAGGTATACAGTAAACCTGAAGTGAAGCATCGGAATCTAAAACTGGACTCACAGGAGAGGTTCAAATCATAGAAAGTTATAGTTTCAGTCCTCTTGTAATTCAGTCGGCATTGTGACTTTTGTATTAAATTCGAATGCAATTTCTGTGTTTTTCTTCGTCAATAAGAAGGTCCAAGGTATACAGTAAACCTGAAGTGAAGCATTGGAATCTAAAACTGGACTCACAGAAGAGGTTCAAATCATAGAAAGTGAGAATGTCAGTCCGTTGGTACTTAAGTCGGCCTTGTGAAATTTGTATTAAATTCGGATCCAATTTCTGTGTTTCATCGTCAATAAGAATGTCCAAGGGATACAGTAAACCTGAAGTGAAGCATCGGAATTTAAAACTGGACTCAAAGGAGAGGTTCGAAACGTAGAGAGTTAGTGTGTCTGTCCTCTTGTACTTAAGTTGGCATTGTGCCTTTGTAATTTAATTCCGATGCAATTTCTGTGTTTAATCGTCAATACGAACTTCCAAGATAAACAGTAAACCTGAAGTGAAGCATCGGAATCTGAAACTGCACTAACAGAAGAGGTTCAAATCATAGAAAGTTAGAGTGTCAGTCCTCTTGTACTTCAGTCGGCATTGTGACTTTGTATTAAATTCGGATGCAATTTCTGTGTTTCTTCGTCAATAACAAGGTCCAAGGGATACAGTAAACCTGAAGTGAAACATCGGAATCTAAAACTGGACTCACAGGCGAGGTTCAAATCATAGAAAGTGAGAGTGTCAGTCCTCTTGTACTTTAGTCGGCATTGTGCCTTTTGTATTAAATTCGGATGCAATTTCTGTGTTTCATCGTCAATAAGAAGGTCCAAGGGATGTATTAATCCTGAAGTGAGGCATCGGGATCTAAAACTGCACTCACAGGAGAGGTTCAAATCATAGAAAGTGAGAGTGTCAGTCCTCTTGTACTTAAGTCGGCATGGTGCCCTTTGTATTAAATTCGGATGCAATTCCTGTGTTTCATCGTCAATAAGAAGGTCCAAGGGATACATTAATCCTGAAGTGAGGCATCGGGATCTAAAACTGCACTCACAGGAGAGGTTCAAATCATAGAAAGTGAGAGTGTCAGTCCTCTTGTACTTAAGTCGGCATTGTGCCTTTTGTATTAAATTCGGATGCAATTTCTGTGTTTCATCGTCAATAAGATGGTCCAAGGTATACAGTAAACCCGATGTGAAGCATCAGATTCTAAAACTGGACTCACAGGTGAGGTTCAAATCATAGAAAGTGAGAGTGTCAGTCATCTTGTACTTATGTCGGCATTGTGCCTTTTGTATTAAATTCCGATGCAATTTCTGTGTTTCATCGACAATAAGAAGGTCCAAGGGATACAGTAAACCTGAAGTGAAGCATCAGAATCTAAAACTGAACTCACAGGAGAGGTTCAAATCGTAGAAAGTTAGAGTGACAGTCCTCTTGTACTTAAAACGGCATTGTGCCTTTTGAATGTAATTCCGATGCAATTACTGTATTTAATCGTCAATTAGAACTTCCAAGGTATACAGTAAACCTGAAGTGAAGCATCGGAATCTGAAACTGCACTAACAGAAGAGGTTCAAATCATAGAAAGTTAGAGTGTCAGTCCTCTTGTACTTCAGTCGGCATAGTGAATTTTGTATTAAATTCGGATGCAATTTCTGTGTTTCTTCGTCTATAAGAAGGTCCAAGGGATACAGTAAACCTGAAGTGAAGCATCGGAATCTAAAACTGGACTCACAGGCGAGGTTCAAATCATGGGAAGTGAGAGTGTCAGTCCTCTTGTACTTAAGTCGGCATTGTGCCCTTTGTATTAAATTCGGATGCAATTTCTGTGTTTCATCGTCAATAAGAAGGTCCAAGGGATGCAGTAAACCTGAAGTGAAGCATCGGAATCTAAAACTGGACTCAAAGGATTGGTTCAAATCGTAGAAAGTTAGTGTGTCAGTCCTCTTGTACTTAAGTCGGCATTGTGCCTTTTAAATTTAATTCCGATGCAATTTTTGTGTTTAATCGTCAATAACAACTTCCAAGCTATACAGTAAACCTGAAGTGAAGCATCGGAATCTAAAACTGGACTCACAGGAGAGGTTCAAATCATAGAAAGTTAGAGTTTCAGTCCTCTTGTAATTCAGTCGGCATTGTGACTTTTGTATTAAATTCGAATGCAATTTCTGTGTTTTTCTTCGTCAATAAGAAGGTCCAAGGTATACAGTAAACCTGAAGTGAAGCATCGGAATCTAAATGTGGACTAACAGGAGAGGTTCAAATCATAGAAAGTGAGAGTGTCAGTCCTCTTGTACTTATGTCGGCATTGAGCCTTTTGTATTAAATTCGGATGCAATTTCTGTGCTTCATCGTCAATAAGATTGTCCAAGGGATACAGTAAACCTGAAGTGAAGCATCGGAATCTAAACCTGGACTCACAGGAGAGGTTCAAATCATAGGAAGTTAGAGAGCAAGTCCTCTTGTACTTAAGTCGGCATTGTGGCTTTTGTATTAAATTCGGATGCAATTTCTGTGTTTCATCGTCAATAAGAAGGTCCAAGGGATACAGTAAACCTCAAGTGAATCATCGGAATCTAAAACTGGACTCAAAGGAGAGGTTCGAACCGTAGAAAGTTAGTGTGTCAGTCCTCTTGTACTTAAGTCGGCATTGTGCCTTTGTAATTTAATTCCGATGCAATTTCTGTGTTTAATCGTCAATAAGAACTTCCAAGGTAAACAGTAAACCTGAAGTGAAGCATCGGAATCTGAAACTGCACTAACAGAAGAGGTTCAAATCATAGAAAGTTAGAGTGTCAGTCCTCTTGTACTTCAGTCGGCATTGTGCCCTTTGTATTAAATTCGGATGCAATTTCTGTGTTTCATCGTCAATAAGAAGGTCCAAGGGATGCAGTAAACCTGAAGTGAAGCATCGGAATCTAAAACTGGACTCAAAGGATTGGTTCAAATCGTAGAAAGTTAGTGTGTCAGTCCTCTTGTACTTAAGTCGGCATTGTGCCTTTTGTATTAAATTCGGATGAAATTTCTGTGTTTCATCGTCGATAAGAAGGTCCAAGGGATGCATTAATCCTGAAGTGAGGCATCGGGATCTAAAACTGCACTCACAGGAGAGGTTCAAATCATAGAAAGTGAGAGTGTCAGTCCTCTTGTACATAAGTCGGCATTGTGCCTTTTGTATTAAATTCGGATGCAATTTCTGTGTTTCATCGTCAATAAGAAGGTCCAAGGGATACATTAATCCTGAAGTGAGGCATCGGGATCAAAAACTGCACTCACAGGAGAGGTTCAAATCATAGAAAGTGAGAGTGTCAGTCCTCTTGTACTTAAGTCGGCATTGTGCCTTTTGTATTAAATTCGGATGCAATTTCTGTGTTTCATCGTCAATAACAAGGTCCAAGGTATACAGTAAACCTGATGTGAAGCATCAGATTCTAAAACTGGACTCACAGGTGAGGTTCAAATCATAGAAAGTGAGAGTGTCAGTCCTCTTGTACTTATGTCGGCATTGTGCCTTTCGTATTAAATTCCGATGCAATTTCTGTGTTTCATCGACAACAAGAAGGTCCAAGGGATACAGTAAACCTGAAGTGAAGCATCAGAATCTAAAACTGCACTCAGAGGAGAGGTTCAAATCGTAGAAAGTTAGAGTGACAGTCCTCTTGTACTTAAGACGGCATTGTGCCTTTTGAATATAATTCCGATGCAATTACTGTATTTAATCGTCAATTAGAACTTCCAAGGTATACAGTAAACCTGAAGTGAAGCATCGGAATCTGAAACTGCACTAACAGAAGAGGTTCAAATCATAGAAAGTTAGAGTGTCAGTCCTCTTGTACTTCAGTCGGCATAGTGAATTTTGTATTAAATTCGGATGCAATTTCTGTGTTTCTTCGTCTATAAGAAGGTCCAAGGGATACAGTAAACCTGAAGTGAAGCATCGGAATCTAAAACTGGACTCACAGGCGAGGTTCAAATCATAGAAAGTGAGAGTGTCAGTCCTCTTGTACTTAAGTCGGCATTGTGCCCTTTGTATTAAATTCGGATGCAATTTCTGTGTTTCATCGTCAATAAGAAGGTCCAAGGGATGCAGTAAACCTGAAGTGAAGCATCGGAATCTAAAACTGGACTCAAAGGATTGGTTCAAATCGTAGAAAGTTAGTGTGTCAGTCCTCTTGTACTTAAGTCGGCATTGTGCCTTTTAAATTTAATTCCGATGCAATTTTTGTGTTTAATCGTCAATAACAACTTCCAAGGTATACAGTAAACCTGAAGTGAAGCATCGGAATCTAAAACTGGACTCACAGGAGAGGTTCAAATCATAGAAAGTTAGAGTTTCAGTCCTCTTGTAATTCAGTCGGCATTGTGACAATTGTATTAAATTCGAATGCAATTTCTGTGTTTTTCTTCGTCAATAAGAAGGTCCAAGGTATACAGTAAACCTGAAGTGAAGCATCGGAATATGAAAGTGGACTCACAGGAGAGGTTCAAATCATAGAAAGTGAGAGTGTCAGTCCTCTTGTACTTAAGTCGGCATTGTACCTTTTGTATTAAATTCGGATGCAATTTCTGTGCTTCATCGTCAATAAGATTGTCCAAGGGATACAGTAAACCTGAAGTGAAGCATCGGAATCTAAACCTGGACTCACAGGAGAGGTTCAAATCATAGAAAGTTAGAGAGCCAGTCCTCTTGTACTTAAGTCGGCATTGTGCCTTTTGTATTAAATTCGGATGCAATTTCTGTGTTTCATCGCCAATAAGAAGGTCCAAGGGATACAGTAAACCTGAAGTGAAGCATCGGAATCTAAAACTGGACTCAAAGGAGAGGTTCGAACCGTAGAAACTTAGTGTGTCAGTCCTCTTGTACTTCAGTCGGCATTGTGACTTTTGTATTAAATTCGGATGCAATTTCTGTGTTTCTTCGTCAATACGAAGGTCCAAGGGATACAGTAAAACTGAAGTGAATCATCGGAATCTAAAACTGGACTCACAGGCGAGGTTCAAATCATAGAAAGTGAGTGTGTCCAGCCTCTTGCACTTAACTCGGGATTGTGCCTTTTGAATTTCATTCCGATGCAATTTCTGTGCATCATCGTCAATAAGAAGGTCCAAGGTACACAGTAAACCTGAAGTGAAGCATCGGAATCTAAGACTGGACTCACAGGAGAGGTTCAAATCATAGAAAGTTAGAGTGTCAGTCCTCTAGTACTTAAGTCGGCATTGTGCCTCTTGAATTTACTTCCGATGCAATTTCTGTGTTTCATCGTCAATACGAAGGCCCAAGGTATATAGTAAACCTGAAGTGAAGCATCGGAATCTAAAACTGGACCCACAGGAGAGGTTCAAATCGTAGAAATTAAGAGTGTCAGTCCTCTTGTACTTAAGTCGGCATTGTGCCTTTTGTATTAAATTCGGATGCAATTTCTGTGTTTCATCGTCAATAAGAAGGTGCAAGGGATACAGTAAACCTCAAGTGAAGCATCAGAATCTAAAACTGGATTCACAGGAAAGGTTCAAATCATAGGAAGTTAGAGTGTCACGCCTCTTGTACTTAAGTCGGCATTGTTCCTTTTGTATTAAATTCGGATGCAATTTCTGTGTTTCATCGTCAATAAGAAGGTCCAAGTTTTACAGTAAACCCGAAGTGAAGCATCGGAATCGAAAACTGGACTCACAGGAGAGTTTCAAATCATATTAAGTTAGAGTGTCAGTCCTCTTGAACTTAGGTCGGCATTGTGCCTTTTGTATTAAATTCGGATGCAATTTCTGTGTTTCTTCGTCAGTAAGGAGGTCCAAGCGATACAGTAAACCTGAAGTGAAGCATTGGAATCTAAAACTGGACTCACAGAAGAGGTTCAAATCATAGAAAGTGAGAATGTCAGTCCGCTGGTACTTAAGTCGGCCTTGTGAAATTTGTATTAAATTCGGATCCAATTTCTGTGTTTCATCGTCAATAAGAAGGTCCAAGGGATACAGTAAACCTGAAGTGAAGCATCGGAATCTAAAACTGGACTCAAAGGAGAGGTTCGAACCGTAGAAAGTTAGTGTGTCAGTCCTCTTGTACTTAAGTCGGCATTGTGCCTTTGTAATTTAATTCCGATGCAATTTCTGTGTTTAATCGTCAATAAGAACTTCCAAGGTAAACAGTAAACCTGAAGTGAAGCATCGGAATCTGAAACTGCACTAACAGAAGAGGTTCAAATCATAGAAAGTTAGAGTGTCAGTCCTCTTGTACTTCAGTCGGCATTGTGACTTTTGTATTACATTCGGATGCAATTTCTGTGGTTTCCTCGTCAATAAGAAGGTCCAAGGGATACAGTAAACCTGAAGTGAAGCATCGGAATCTAAAACTGGATTCACAGGCGAGGTTCAAATCATAGAAAGTGAGAGTGTCAGTCTTCTTGTACTTAAGTCGGCATTGTGCCTTTCGTATTAAATTCGGATGCAATTTCTGTGTTTCATCGTCAATAAGAAGGTCCAAGGGATGCATTAATCCTGAAGTGAGGCTTCGGGATCTAAAACTGCACTCACAGGAGAGGTTCAAATCATAGAAAGTGAGAGTGTCAGTCCTCTTGTACTTAAGTCGGCATTGTGCCTTTTGTATTAAATTCGGATGCAATTTCTGTGTTTCATCGTCAATAAGAAGGTCCAAGGGATACATTAATCCTGAAGTGAGGCATCGGGATCTAAAACTGCACTCACAGGAGAGGTTCAAATCATAGAAAGTGAGAGTGTCAGTCCTCTTGTACTTAAGTCGGCACTGTGCCTTTTGTATTAAATTCGGATGCAATTTCTGTGTTTCATCGTCAATAAGAAGGTCCAAGGTATACAGTAAACCTGATGTGAAGCATCAGATTCTAAAACTGGACTCACAGGTGAGGTTCAAATAATAGAAAGTGAGAGTGTCAGTCCTCTTGTACTTTTGTCGTAATTGTGCCTTTTGTATTTAATTCCGATGCAATTTCTGGGTTTCATCGACAATAAGAAGGTCCAAGGGATACAGTAAACCCGAAGTGAAGCATCAGAATCTAAAACTGGACTCAGAGGAGAGGTTCAAATCGTAGAAAGTGAGAGTGTCAGTCCTCTTGTACTTAAGACGGCATTGTGCCTTTTGAATATAATTCCGATGCAATTACTGTATTTAATCGTCAATTAGTACTTCCAAGGTATACAGTAAGCCTGAAGTGAAGCATCGGAATCTGAAACTGCACTAACAGAAGAGGTTCAAATCGTAGAAAGTTAGTGTGTCAGTCCTCTTGTACTTAAGTCGGCATTGTGCCTTTTAAATTTAATTCCGATGCAATTTTTGTGTTTAATCGTCAATAACAACTTCCAAGGTATACAGTAAACCTGAAGTGAAGCATCGGAATCTAAAACTGGACTCACAGGAGAGGTTCAAATCATAGAAAGTTAGAGTTTCAGTCCTCTTGTAATTCAGTCGGCATTGTGACTTTTGTATTAAATTCGAATGCAATTTCTGTGTTTTTCTTCGTCAATAAGAAGGTCCAAGGTATACAGTAAACCTGAAGTGAAGCATCGGAATCTAAAAGTGGACTCACAGGAGAGGTTCAAATCATAGAAAGTGTGAGTGTCAGTCCTCTTGTACTTAAGTCGGCATTGTGCCTTTTGTATTAAATTCGGATGCAATTTCTGTGCTTCATCGTCAATAAGAAGGTCCAAGGGATACAGTAACCCTGAAGTGAAGCATCGGAATCTAAAATTGGACTCACAGGAGAGATTCAAAACATAGAAAGATAGAGTGTCCAGCCTCTTGCACTTAACTCGGGATTGTGCCTTTTGAATTTGATTCCGATGCAATTTCTGTGCTTCATCGTCAATAAGAAGGTCCAAGGTACACAGTAAACCTGAAGTGAAGCATCGGAATCTAAGACTGGACTCACACAAGAGGTTCAAATCATAGGAAGTGAGAGTGTCAGTCCTCTTATACTTATGTCTACATTGTGCCTTTTGTATTAAATTCCGATGCAATATCTGTGTTTCATCGTCAATAAGAAAGTACAAGGGATACAGTAAACCTGAAGTGAAGCATCGGAATTTAAAACTGGACTCAAATTAGAGGTTCAAATCGTAGAAAATTAGAGTGTCAGTCCTCTTGTACTTCAGTCGGCATTGTGCCTTTTGAATTTAATTCCGATGCAATTTCTCTGTTTCATCGTCAATAAGAAGGTCCAAGGGAAACATTAAACCTGAAGTGAGGCATCGGAATCTAAAACTGGACTCACAGGAGAGGTTGCAATCATAGAAAGTGAGAGTGTCAGTCCTCTTGTACTTAAGTCGGCTTTGTGCCTTTTGTATTAAATTCGAATGTAATATCTGTGTCTCATCGTCAATAAGTAGGTCCAAGGGATACAGTACACCTGAAGTGATGCATCGGAATCCAAAACTTGGTTCACAGGAGGGGTTCAAATCATAGAATGTGAGAGTGTCAGTCCTCTTGTACTTAAGTCGGCTTTGTGCCTTTTGTATTAAATTCGGATGCAATTTCTGTGTTTCATCGTCAATAAGGAGGTCCAAGCGATACAGTAAACCTGAAGTGAAGCATCGGAATCTAAAACCGGACTCACAGGAGAGGTTCAAATCATAGATAATTAGAGTGTCAGTCCTCTTGTACTACAGACGGCATTGTGCCTTTTCTATTAAATTCGGATCCAATTTCTGTGTTTCATCGTCAATATGAAGGTCCAAGGTATACAGTAACCTGAAGTGAAGCATCGGAATCTAAAACGGGACTCACAGGAGAGGTTCAAATCATAGAAAGTTCGAGTGTCAGTCCTCTTGTACTTAAGTCGGCATTGTGCTTTTGATATTAAATTCGGATGCAATTTCTGTGCTTCATCGTCAATAAGAAGGTCCAAGGGATACAGTAAACCAGAGGTGAGGCATCGGAATCTAAAACTGGACTCACAGGAGAAGTTCAAATCATAGAAAGTTAGAGTGTCAGTCGTCTTGTACTTAAGCCGGCATTGTGCCTTTTGTATTAAATTCCGATGCAATTTTTGTGTTTCATCGTCAATTAGAAGGTCCAAGGTATACAGTAAACTGAAGTGAAACATTGGAATCTAAAACTAGACTCACAGGAGAGGTTCAAATCATAGAAAGTGAGAGTGTCAGTCCTCTTGTACCTAAGTCGGCATTGTGCCTTTTGTATAAAATTCGGATGCAATTTCTGTGTTTCATCGTCAATAAGAAGGTCAAAGGGATACAGTAAACCTGAACTGAAGCATCGTAATCTAAAACTGGACTCACAGGAGATGTTTAAATCATAGATAGTTAGAGTGTCAGTCCTCTTGTACTTAAGTCGGCATTGTGCCTTTTGTATTAAATTCGGATGCAATTTCTGTGTTTCATCGTCAATATGAAGGTCCAAGGTATACAGTAAACCTGAAGTGAAGCACCGGAATCTAAAACTGGACTCACAGGAGAGGTTATAATAATAGAAAGTTAGAGTGTCAGTCCACATGTACTTAAGTCTGCATTGCGCTTTTTGTATTAAATTCGGATGCAATTTCTGTGTTACATCGTCAATAAGATGGTCCAAGAGATACAGTAAACCTGATGTGAGGCATCGGCATCTAAAACTGGACTCACAGGAGATGTTCAAATCATAGAAAGTAAGAGTGTCAGTCCTATTGTACTTAAGTCGGCATTGTGCTTTTTGTACTAAATTCGAATGCAATTTCTATGTTTCATCGTCAGTAAGAAGAGCCAAGGGATACAGTAAACCTAAAGTGAGGCATCGGAATCTAAAACTGGACTCACAGGAGAAGTTCAAATCATAGAAAGTGAGAGTGTCAGTCCTCTTGTACTTAAGTTGGCATTGTGCCTTTTGTATTAAATTTGGATGCAATTTCTGTGTTTAATCGTCAATAAGAAGGTACAAGGGATACAGTAAACCTGAAGTGAGGCATCGGAATCTAAAACTGGACTCACAGGAGAGGTTCAGATCATAGAAAGTGAGAGTGTCGGTCCTCTTATACATAAGTCGGCATTGTGCCTTTTGTATTAAATTGGGAAGCAATTTCTGTGTTTCATCATCAATACGAAGATCCAAGGGATACAGTAAACCTGAAGTGAAGCATCGGAATCTAAAACAGGACTCACAGGTTAGGTTCCAATCATAGAAAGTGAGAGTGTCAGTCCTCTTCTACTTAAGTCGGCATTGTGAATTTTGTATTAAATTCGGATGCAATTTTTGTGCCTCATCGTCAATAAGGAAGTCCAAGGTAAACAGTAAACCTGAAGTGAAGCATCGGAATCTAAAACTGGACTCACAGGAGAGTTTCAAATCATAGAAAGTTAGAGTGTCAGTCCTCTTGTACTTAAGTCGGCATTGTACCATTTGAATTAAATTCGGATGCAATTTCTGTAATTCATCGACAATAAGATGGTCCAAGGTATACAGTAAACCAGAAGTGAAGCATCGGAATCCAAAACTGGACTCACAGGAGAGGTTCAAATCATAGAAAGTTAAAGTGTCTGTCGTCTTGTACTTATGCCGGCATTGTGCCTTTTGTATTAGATTCGGATGCAATTTCTGTGTTTCATCGTCAATATGAATGTCCAAGGTATACAGTAAACCTGAAGTGAAGCATCGGAATCTAAAACAGGACTCACAGGAGAGTTTCAAATCATAGAAAGTTAGAGTGTCAGTCCTCTTGTACTTAAGTCGGCATTGTACCATTTGAATTAAATTCGGATGCAATTTCTGTAATTCATCGTCAATAAGATGGTCCAAGGTATACAGTAAACCAGAAGTGAAGCATCGGAATCCAAATCTGGACTCACAGGAGAGGTTCAAATCATAGAAAGTTAAAGTGTCAGTCCTCCTGTACTTAAGTCGGCCTTGTGCCTTTTGTATTAAATTCGGATGCAATTTCTGTGTTTCATCGACAATTAGAAGGTCCAAGGTATACAGTAAACCTGAAGTGAAGCATTGGAATCTAAAACTGGACTCACAGGAGAGGTTCAAATCATAGAAAGTGAGAGTGTCAGTCCTCTTGTAGTTAAGTCGGCATTGTGCCTTTTGTATTAAATTCGGATGCAATTTCTGTGTTTCATCGTCAATAAGGAGGTCCAGGCGATACAGTAAACCTGAAGTTAAGCATCAGAATCTAAAACTGGACTCACAGGAGAGGTTCAAATCATAGGAAGTGAGAGTGTCAGTCCTCTTGTACTTAAGTCGGCTTTGTGCCTTTTGTATTAAATTCGGATGCAATTTCTGTGTTTCATCGTAAATAAGGAGGTCCAAGCGATACAGTAAACCTGAAGTGAAGCATCGGAATCTAAAACTGGACTCACAGGAGAGGTTCAAATCATAGAAAATTAGAGTGTCAGTCCTCTTGTACTTAAGTCGGCATTGTGCCTTTTGTATTAAATTCGGATCCAATTTCTGTGTTTCATCGTCAATAAGAAGGTCCAAGGGATACAGTACACCTGAAGTGATGCATCGGAATCCAAAACTTGGTTCACAGGAGGGGTTCAAATCATAGAATGTGAGAGTGTCAGTCCTCTTGTACGTAAGTCGGCATTGTGCCTTTTGTATTAAATTCCGATGCAATTTCTGTGTTTCATCGACAATAAGAAGGTCCAAGGGATACATTAAACCTGAAGTGAAGCATCAGAAACTAAAACTGGACTCAAAGGAGAGGTTCAAATCGTAGAAAGTTAGAGTGTCAGTCCTCTTGTACTTAAGACGGCATTGTGCCTTTTGAATACAATTCCGATGTAATTACTGTATTCAATCGTCAATAAGAACTTCCAAGGTATACAGTAAACCTGAAGTGAAGCATCGGAATCTGATACTGCACTAACAGAAGAGGTTCAAATCATAGAAAGTTAGTGTGTCAGTCCTCTTATACTTCAGTCGGCATTGTGCCTTTTAAATTTAATTCCGATGCAATTTTTGTGTTTAATCGTCAATAACAACTTCCAAGCTATAAAGTAAACCTGAAGTGAAGCATCGGAATCTAAAACTGGACTCACAGGAGAGGTTCAAATCATAGAAAGTTAGAGTCTCAGTCCTGTTGTAATTCAGTCGGCATTGTGACTTTTGTATTAAATTCGAATGCAATTTCTGTGTTTTTCTTCGTCAATAAGAAGGTCCAAGGGATACAGTAACCCTGAAGTGAAGCATCGGAATCTAAAATTGGACTCACAGGAGAGATTCAGATCATAGAAAGATAGAGTGTCCAGCCTCTTGCACTTAACTCGGGATTGTGCCTTTTGAATTTGATTCCGATGCAATTTCTGTGCTTCATCGTCAATAGGAAGGTCCAAGGTACACAGTAAACCTGAAGTGAAGCATCGGAATCTAAAACTGGACCCACAGGAGACGTTCAAATCATAGGAAGTTAGAGTGTCACGCCACTTGTACTTAAGTCGGCATTGTGCCTTTTGTATTAAATTCGGATGCAATTTCTGTGTTTCATCGTCAATAAGATTGTCCAAGGGATACAGTAAACCTGAAATGAAGCATCGGAATCTAAACCTGGACTCACAGGAGAGGTTCAAATCATAGAAAGTTAGAGAGCCAGTCCTCTTGTACTTAAGTCGGCATTGTGCCTTTTGTATTAAATTCCGATGCAATTTCTGTGTTTCATCGTCAATAACAAGGTCCAAGGTATACAGTAAACCTGAAGTGAAGCATCGGAATCCAAAACTGGACTCACAGGAGAGTTTCAAATCATATTAAGTTAGAGTTTCAGTCCTCTTGAACTTAAGTCGGCATTGTGCCTTTTGTATTAAATTCGGATGCAATTTCTGTGTTTCATCGTCAATAAGAAGGTCCAAGGGATACAGTAAACCTGAAGTGACGCATCAGAATCTAAAACTGGACTCACAGGAGAGGTTCAAATCGTAGAAAGTTAGAGTGTCAGTCCTATTGTACTTAAGTCGGCATTGTGCCTTTTGAATTTAATTCCGATGCAATTTCTGTGTTTCATCGTCAATAAGAAGGTCCAAGGGATACATTAAACCTGAAGTGAGGCATCGGAATCGAAAACTGAACTCACAGGAGAGGTTCCAATCATAGAAAGTGAGAGTGTCAGTCCTCTTGTACTTAAGTCGGCTTTGTGCCTTTTGTTTTAAATTCGAATGTAATATCTGTGTCTCATCGTCAATAAGAAGGTCCAAGGGTTCCAGTACACCATAAGTGATGCATCGGAATCTAAAACTGGATTCACAGGAGTAGTTCAAATCATAGGAAGTGAGAGTGTCAGTCCTCTTGTACTTAAGTCGGCTTTGTGCCTTTTGTATTAAATTCGGATGCAATTTCTGTGTTTCATCGTCAAAAAGGAGGTCCAAGCGATACAGTAAACCTGAAGTGAAGCATCGGAATCTAAAACTGGACTCACAGGAGTGGTTCAAATCATAGAAAATTAGAGTGTCAATCCTCTTGTACTTAAGACGGCATTGTGCCTTTTCTATTAAATTCGGATCCAATTTCTGTGTTTCATCGTCAATATGAAGGTCCAAGGTATACAGTAAACCTGAAGTGAAGCATCGGAATCTAAAACGGGACTCACAGGAGAGGTTCAAATCATAGAAAGTTCGAGTGTCAGTCCTCTTGTACTTAAGTCGGCATTGTGCATTTGATATTAAATTCGGATGCAACTTCTGTGATTCATCGTCAATAAGACGGTCCAAGGGATACAGTAAACCAGAAGTGAGGCATCGGAATCTAAAACTGGACTCGCAGGAGAAGTTCAAATCATAGAAAGTTAGAGTGTCAGTCGTCTTGTACTTAAGTCGGCATTGTGCCTTTTGTATTAAATTCGGATGCAATTTTTGAGTTTCATCGTCAATTAGAAGGTCCAAGGTATACAGTAAACTGAAGTGAAGCATTGGAATCTAAAACTGGACTCACAGGAGAGGTTCAAATCATAGAAAGTGAGAGTGTCAGTCCTCTTGTAGTTAAATCGGCATTGTGCCTTTTGTATTAAATTCGGATACAATTTCTGTGTTTCATCGTCAATAAGAAGAGCCAAGGGATACAGTAAATCTGAAGTGATGCATCGAAATCTAAAACTGGACACACAGGAGAGGTTCAAATCATAGAAAGTGAGAGTGTCAGTCCTCTTGTACCTAAGTCCGCATTGTGCCTTTTGTATTAAATTCGGATGCAATTTCTGTGTTTCATCGTCAATAAGAAGGTCCAAGGTATACAGTAAACCTGAAGTGAAGCATCGGAATCTAAAACTGGACTCACAGGAGAGGTTCAAATCATAGAAAGTGAGAGTGTTAGTCCTCCTGTACTAAAGTTTGCCTTGTGCCTTTTGTATTAAATTCGGATGCAATTTCTGTGTTTCATCGTCAATTAGAAGGTCCAAGGTATACAGTAAACCTGAAGTGAAGCATTGGAACCTAAAACTGGACTCACAGGAGAGGTTCAAATCATAGAATGTGAGAGTGTCAGTCCTCTTGTAGTTAAGTCGGCATTGTGCCTTTTGTATTAAATTCGGATGCAATTTCTGTGTTTCATCGTCAATAAGAAGGTACAAGGGATACAGTAAACCTGAAGTGAAGCATCGGAATCTAAAACTCAACTCACAGGAGGGTTTCAAATAATAGAAAGTGAGAATGTCAGTCTCCTCGTACTTAAGTCGGCATTGTGCCTTTTGTATTAAATTCGGATGCAATATCTGTGTTTCATCGTCAATAAGAAGAGCCAAGGGATACAGTAAACCTGAAGTGATGCATCGGAATCTAAAACTGGACTCACAGGAGAGGTTCAAATCATAGAAAGTGAGAGTGTCAACCCTCTTGTACCTAAGTCGGCATTGTGCCTTTTGTATTAAATTCGGATGCAATTTCTGTGTTCCATCGTCAATAAGAAGGTCCAAGGGATACAGTACACATGAAGTGATGCATTGGAATCTAAAACTTGGTTCACAGGAGGGGTTCAAATCATAGAATGTGAGAGTGTCAGTCCTCTTGTACGTAAGTCGGCATTGAGTCTTTTGTATTAATTTCGGATGCAATTTCTGTGTTTCATCGTCAATAAGGAGGTCCAGGCGATACAGTAAACCTGAAGTTAAGCATCAGAATCTAAAACTGGACTCACCGGAGAGGTTCAAATCATAGGAAGTGAGAGTGTCAGTCCTCTTGTACTTAAGTCGGCTTTGTGCCTTTTGTATTAAATTCGGATGCAATTTCTGTGTTTCATCGTAAATAAGGAGGTCCAAGCGATACAGTAAACCTGAAATGAAGCATCGGAATCTAAAACTAGACTCACAGGAGAGGTTCAAATCATAGAAAATTAGAGTGTCAGTCCTCTTGTGCTTAAGTCGGCATTGTGCTTTTTGTATTAAATTCGGATCCAATATCTGTGTTTCATCGTCAATATGAAGGTCCAAGGTGTACAGTAAAACTGAAGTGAAGCATCGGAATCTAGAACTGGATTCACTGGAGAGGTTCAAATCATAGAAAGTGAGAGTGTCAGTCCTCTTGTAGTTAAATCGGCATTGTGCCTTTTGTATTAAATTCGGATGCAATTTCTGTGTTTCATCGTCAATAAGGAGGTCCAGGCGATACAGTAAACCTGAAGTTAAGCATCAGAATCTAAAACTGGACTCACAGGAGAGGTTCAAGTCATAGGAAGTGAGAGTGTCAGTCCTCTTGTACTTAAGTCGGCTTTGTGCCTTTTGTATTAAATTCGGATGCAATTTCTGTGTTTCATCGTAAATAAGGAGGTCCAAGCGATACAGTAAACCTGAAGTGAAGCATCGGAATCTAAAACTAGACTCACAGGAGAGGATCAAATCATAGAAAATTAGAGTGTCTGTCCTCTTGTACTTAAGTCGGCTTTGTGCCTTTTGCATTAAATTCGGATGCAATTTCTGTGTTTCATCGTAAATAAGGAGGTCCAAGCGATACAGTAAACCTGAAGTGAAGCATCGGAATCTAAAACTGGACTCACAGGAGAGGTTCAAATCATAGAAAATTACAGTGTCAGTCCTCTTGTACTTAAGTCGGCATTGTGCCATTTGTATTAAATTCGGATGCAATTTCTGTGTTTCATCGTCAATAAGAAGGTCCAAGCGATACAGTACACCTGAAGTGATGCATCGGAATCCAAAACTTGGTTCACAGGAGGGGTTCAAATCATAGAATGTGAGAGTGTCAGTCCTCTTGTACGTATGTCGGCATTCTGCCTTTTGTATTAAATTCCGATGCAATTTCTGTGTTTCATCGACAATAAGAAGGTCCAAGGGATACAGTAAACCTGAAGTGAAGCATCAGAAACTAAAACTGGACTCAAAGGAGAGGTTCAAATCGTAGAAAGTTAGAGTGTCAGTCCTCTTGTACTTAAGACGGCATTGTGCCTTTTGAATACAATTCCGATGTAATTACTGTATTCAGTCGTCAATAAGAACTTCCAAGGTATACAGTAAACCTGAAGTGAAGCATCGGAATCTGATACTGCACTAACAGAAGAGTTCAAATCATAGAAAGTTAGAGTGTCAGTCCTCTTGTACTTCAGTCGGCATTGTGCATTTTAAATTTAATTCCGATGCAATTTTTGTGTTTAATCGTCAATAACAACTTCCAAGGTATACTGTAAACCTGAAGTGAAGCATCGGAATCTAAAACTGGACTCACAGGAGAGGTTCAAATCATAGAAAGTTAGAGTTTCAGTCCTCTTGTAATTCAGTCGGCATTGTGACTTTTGTATTAAATTCGAATGCAATTTCTGTGTTTTTCTTCGTCAATAAGAAGGTCCAAGGTATACAGTAAACCTGAAGTGAAGCATCGGAATCTAAAAGTGGACTCACAGGAGAATTTCAAATCATAGAAAGTGAGAGTGTCAGTCCTCTTGTACTTAAGTCGGCATTGTGCCTTTTGTATTAAATTCGGGTGCAATTTCTGTGCTTCATCGTCAATAGGAAGGTCCAAGGGATACAGTAACCCTGAAGTGAAGCATCGGAATCTAAAATTGGACTCACAGGAGAGATTCAAATCATAGAAAGATAGAGTGTCCAGCCTCTTGCCCTTAACTCGGGATTGTGCCTTTTGAATTTGATTCCGATGCAATTTCTGTGCTTCATCGTCAATAAGAAGGTCCAAAGTACACAGTAAACCTGAAGTGAAGCATCGGAATCTAAAACTGGACTCATAGGAGACGTTCAAATCATAGGAAGTTAGAGTGTCACGCCACTTGTACTTAAGTCGGCATTGTGCCTTTTGTATAAAATTCGGATGCAATTACTGTGTTTCATCGTCAATAAGATTGTCCAAGGGATACAGTAAACCTGAAGTGAAGCATCGGAATCTAAACCTGGACTCACAGGAGAGGTTCAAATCATAGAAAGTTAGAGAGCCAGTCCTCTTGTACTTAAGTCGGCATTGTGCCTTTTGTATTAAATTCCGATGCAATTTCTGTGTTTCATCGTCAATAAGAAGGTCCAAGGTATACAGTAAACCTGAAGTGAAGCATCGGAATCGAAAACTGGAACCACAGGAGAGTTTCAAATCATATTAAGTTAGAGTGTCAGTCCTCTTGAACTTAAGTCGGCATTGTGCCTTTTGTATTAAATTCGGATGCAATTTCTGTGTTTCATCGTCAATAAGAAGGTCCAAGGGATACAGTAAACCTGAAGTGACGCATCAGAATCTAAAACTGGACTCACAGGAGAGGTTCAAATCGTAGAAAGTTAGAGTGTCAGTCCTCTTGTACTTAAGTCGGCATTGTGCCTTTTGAATTTAATTCCGATGCAATTTCTGTGTTTCATCGTCAATAAGAAAGTCCAAGGGATACATTAAACCTGAAGTGAGGCATCGGAATCTAAAACTGAACTCACAGGAGAGGTTCCAATCATAGAAAGTGACAGTGTCAGTCCTCTTGTACTTAAGTCGGCTTTGTGAATTTTGTTTTAAATTCGAATGTAATATCTGTGTCTCATCGTCTATAAGAAGGTCCAAGGGATACAGTACACCTGAAGTGATGCATCGGAATCCAAAACTTGGTTCACAGGAGGGGTTCAAATCATAGAATGTGAGAGTGTCAGTCCTCTTGTACATAAGTCGGCATTGTGCCTTTTGTATTAATTTCGGATGCAATTTCTGTGTTTCATCGTCAATAAGGAGGTCCAGGCGATACAGTAAACCTGAAGTTAAGCACCAGAATCTAAAACTGGACTCACAGGAGAAGTTCAAATCATAGATAGTGAGAGTGTCAGTCCTCTTGTACATAAGTCGGCAATGTGCCTTTTGTATTAAATTCGGATGCAATAGCTGTGTTTCATCGTCAATAAGAAGGTCCAAGGGGTACAGTACACCACAAGTGATGCATCGGAATCTAAAACTGGATTCACAGGAGAAGTTCAAATCATAGGAAGTGAGAGTGTCAGTCCTCTTGTACTTAAGTCGGCTTTGTGCCTTTTGTATTAAATTCGGATGCAATTTCTGTGTTTCATCGCCAAAAAGGAGGTCCAAGCGATACAGTAAACCTGAAGTGAAGCATCGGAATCTAAAACTGGACTCACAGGAGAGGTTCAAATCATAGAAAGTTCGAGTGTCAGTCCTCTTGTACTTAAGTCGGCATTGTGCATTTGATATTAAATTCGGATGCAATTTCTGTGATTCATCGTCAATAAGACGGTCCAAGGGATACAGTAAACCAGAAGTGAGGCATCGGAATATAAAACTTTACTCACAGGAGAGGTTCAAATCATAGAAAGTGAGAGTGTCAGTCCTCTTGTACCTAAGTCGGCATTGTGCCTTTTGTATTAAATTCGGATGCAATTTCTGTGTTTCATCGTCAATAAGAAGGTCCAAGGTATACAGTAAACCTGAAGTGAAGCATCGGAATCTAAAACTGGACTCACAGGAGAGGTTCAAATCATAGAAAGTGAGAGTGTCAGTCCTCCTGTACTTAAGTTTGCCTTGTGCCTTTTGTATAAAATTCGGATGCAATTTCTGTGTTTCATCGTTAATTAGAAGGTCCAAGGTATACAGTAAACCTGAAGTGAAGCATTGGAATCTAAAACTGGACTCACAGGAGAGGTACAAATCATAGAAAGTGAGAGTGTCAGTCCTCTCGTACTTAAGTCGGCATTGTGCCTTTTGTATTAAATTCGGATGCAATATCTGTGTTTCATCGTCAATAAGAAGAGCCAAGGGATACAGCAAACCTGAAGTGATGCATCAGAATCTAAAACTGGACTCACAGGAGAGGTTCAAATCATAGAAAGTGAGAGTGTCAACCCTCTTGTACCTAAGTCGGCATTGTGCATTTTGTATTAAATTCGGATGCAATTTCTGTGTTCCATCGTCAATAAGAAGGTCCAAGGGATACAGTACACATGAAGTGATGCATCGTAATCAAAAACTTGGTTCACAGGAGGGGTTCAAATCATAGAATGTGAGAGTGTCAGTCCTCTTGTACGTAAGTCGGCATTGAGCCTTTTGTATTAATTTCGGATGCAATTTCTGTGTTTCATCGTCAATAAGGAGGTCCAGGCGATACAGTAAACCTGAAGTTAAGCATCAGAATCTAAAACTGGACTCACAGGAGAGGTTCAAATCATAGGAAGTGAGAGTGTCAGTCCTCTTGTACTTAAGTCGGCTTTGTGCCTTTTGTATTAAATTCGGATGCAATTTCTGTGTTCCATCGTCAATAAGAAGGTCCAAGGGATACAGTACACATGAAGTGATGCATCGTAATCAAAAACTTGGTTCACAGGAGGGGTTCAAATCATAGAATGTGAGAGTGTCAGTCCTCTTGTACGTAAGTCGGCATTGAGCCTTTTGTATTAATTTCGGATGCAATTTCTGTGTTTCATCCTAAATAAGGAGGTCCAAGCGATACAGTAAACCTGAAGTGAAGCATCGGAATCTAAAACTAGACTCACAGGAGAGGTTCAAATCATAGAAAATTAGAGTGTCAGTCCTCTTGTTCTTAAGTCGGCATTGTGAATTTTGTATTAAATTCGGATCCAATTTCTGTGTTTCATCGTCAATATGAAGGTCCAAGGTATACAGTAAACCTGAAGTGAAGCATCGGAATCTAGAACTGGATTCACAGGAGAGGTTCAAATCATAGAAAGTGAGAGTGTCAGTCCTCTTGTAGTTAAATCGGCATTGTGCCTTTTGTATTAAATTCGGATGCAATTTCTGTGTTTCATCGTCAATAAGATGGTACAAGGGATACAGTAAACCCGAAGTGAAGCATCGGAATCTAAAACTCAACTCACAGGAGAGGTTCAAACCATAGAAAGTGAGAATGTCAGTTCTCTTGTACTTAAGTCGTAATTGTGCCTTTTGTATTAAATTCGGAAGGAATTTCTATGTTTCATCGTCAATAAGAAGAGCCAAGGGATACAGTAAATCTGAAGTGATGCATCGGAATATAAAACTGGACTCACAGGAGAGGTTCAAATCATAGAAAGTGAGATGTCAGTCCTCTTGTACCTAAGTCGGCATTGTGCCTTTTGTATTAAATTCGGATGCAATTTCTGTGTTCCATCGTCAATAAGAAGGTCCAAGGGATACAGTACACCTGAAGAGATGCATCGGAATCTAAAACTTGGTTCACTGGAGGGGTTCAAATCATAGAATGTGAGAGTGTCAGTCCTCTTGTACGTAAGTCGGCATTGTGCCTTTTGTATTAATTTCGGATGCAATTTCTGTGTTTCATCGTCAATAAGGAGGTCCAGGCGATACAGTAAACCTGAAGTTAAGCATCAGAATCTAAAACTGGACTCACAGGAGAGGTTCAAATCATAGAAAGTGAGAGTGTCAGTCCTCTTGTACATACGTCGGCATTGTGCCTTTTGTATTAAATTCGGATGCAATAGCTGTATTTCATCGTGAATAAGTAGGTACAAGGGATACAGTACATCAGAAGTGATGCATCGGAATCTAAAACTGGATTCACAGGAGAAGTTCAAAACATAGGAAGTGAGAGTGTCAGTCCTCTTGTACTTAAGTCGGCTTTGTGCCTTTTGTATTAAATTCGGATGCAATTTCTGTGTTTCATCGTTAATAAGGAGGTCCAAGCGATACAGTAAACCTGAAGTGAAGAATCGGAATCTAAAACTGGACTCACAGGAGAAGTTCAAATCATAGAAAATTAGAGTGTCAGTCCTCTTGTACTTAAGTCGGCATTGTGCCTTTTGTATTAAATTCGGATCCAATTTCTGTGTCTCACCGTCAATATGACGGTCCAAGGTATACAGTAAACCTGAAGGGAAGCATCGGAATCTAAAACTGGACTCACAGGAGAGGTTCAAATCAAAAAAAGTTCGAGTGTCAGTCCTCTTGTACTTATGTCGGCACTGTGCTTTTGATATTAAATTCGGATGCAATTCCTGTGTTTCATCGTCAATAAGACGTTTCAAGGGATACAGTAAACCAGAAGTGAGTCATCGGAATCTAAAACTGGACTCACAAGAGAGGTTCAAATCATACAAAGTTAGAGTGTCAGTCGTCTTGTACTTAAGGCGGCATTGTGCCTTTTGTATTAAATTCGGATGCAATTTCTGTGTTTCATCGTCAATTAGAAGGTCCAAGGTATACAGTAAACCTGAAGTGAAGCATTGGAATCTAAAACTGGACTCACAGGAGAGCTTCAAATCATAGAAAATGAAAGTGCCAGTCCTCTTGTAGTTAAATCGGCATTGTGCCTTTTGTATTAAATTCGGATGCAATTTCTGTGTTTCATCATCAATAACAAGGTACAAGGGATACAGTAAACCTGAAGTGAAGCATCGGAATCTAAAACTCAACTCACAGAAAAGGTTCAAATCATAGAAAGTGAGAGTGTCAGTCCTCATGTACCTAAATCGGCATTGTGCCTTTTCTATTAAATTCGGATGCAGTTTCTGTGTTTCATCGTCAATAAGAAGAGCCAAGGGATACAGCAAATCTGAAGTGATGCATCGGAATCTAAAACGGGACTCACAGGAGAGGTTCAAATCGTAGAAAATTAGAGTGTCAGTCCACTTGTACTTAAGTCGGCATTGTGCCTTTTGTATTAAATTGGGATGCAATTTCTGTAATTCATCGTCAATAAGAATGTCCAAGGTATACAATAAACCAGAAGCGAAGCATCGGAATCTAAAACTTGACTCACAGGAGAGGTTCAAGTGATAGAAAGTTAGAGTGTCAGTCGTCTTGTACTTAAGTCGGCATTGTGCCTTTTCTATTAAATTCGGATGCAATTTCTGTGTTTCATCGTCAATATGAAGTCCAAGGTATACAGTAAACATGAAGTGAAGCATCGGAATCTAAAACTGGACTCACAGTAGAGGTTCAAATCATAGAAAGTGAGAGTGTCAGTCCTCCTGTACTTAAGTCGGCATTGTGCCTTTTGTATTAAATTCGAATGCAATTTCTGTGTTTCATCGTCAATATGAAGGTCCAAGGTATACAGTAAACCTGAAATGAAGCATCGGAATCTAAAACTGGACACACAGGAGAGGTTCAAATCATGGAAAGTTAGAGTGTCAGTCCTCTTGAACTTAAGTCGGCATTGTGCCTTATGTATTAAATTCGGATGCAATTTCTGTGTTTCATCGTCAATAAGATGGTCCAAGGGATACAGTAAACCTGAAGTGAGGCATCGGTATCTAAAACTGGACTCACAGAAGAGGTTCAAATCATAGAAAGTTCGAGTGTCAGTCCTCTTGTACTTAAGTTGGCATTGTGCTTTTGATATTAAATTCGGATACATTTTCTGTGTTTCATCGTCAATAAGACGTTTCAAGGGATACAGTAAACCAGATGTGAGTCATCGGAATCTAAAACTGGACTCACAGGAGAAGTTCAAATCATAGAGAGTTAGGGTGTCAGTCGTCTTGTACTTAAGGCGGCATTGTGCCTTTTGTATTAAATTCGGATGCAATTTCTGTGTTTCATCGTCAGTTAGAAGGTCCAAGGTATACAGTAAACCTGATGTGAAGCATTGGAATCTAAAACTGGACTCACAGGAGAGGTTCAAATCCTAGAAAGTGCGAGTGTCAGTCCTCTTGTAGTTAAATCGGCATTGTGCCTTTCGTATTAAATTCGGATGCAATTTCTGTGTTTCATCATCAACAAGAAGGTACAAGGGATACAGTAAACCTGAAGTGAAGCATCGGAATCTAAAACTCAACTCACAGGAGAGGTTCAAATCATAGAAAGTGAGAGTGTCAGTCCTCTTGTACCTAAGTCGGCATTGTTCCTTTTATATTAAATTCGGATGCAATTATGTGTTTCATCGTCAATAAGAAGGTCCAAGGGATACAGTAAACCTGAAGTGAAGTATCGTAATCTAAAACTGGACTCAAAGGAGATGTTTAAATCATAGAAAGTTAGAGTGTCAGTCCTCTTCTACTTAAGTCGGCATTGTGAGTTTTGTATTAAATTCGGATGCAATTTCTGTGTTTCATCGTCAATATGAAGGTCCAAGGTATACAGTAAACCTGAAGTGAAGCACCGGAATCAAAAACTGGACCCACAGGAGAGGCTAATATCATAGAAAGTTAGAGTGTCAGACCACTTGTACTTAAGTCTGCATTGTGCTTTTTGTATTAAATTCGGATGCAATTTCTGTGTTACATCGTCTATAAGATGGTCCAAGACATACAGTAGACCTGAAGTGAAGCATCGGTATCTAAAAGTGGACTCACAGGAAAGATTCAAATCAAAGAAAGTGAGAGTGTCAGTCCTCTTGTACTTAAGTCGGCATTGTGCCTTTTGTATTAAATTCGGATGCAATTTCTGTCATTCATCGTCAATAAGAATGTCCAAGGTATACAGTAAACCAGAAGTGAAGCATCGGAATCTAAAACTGGACTCACAGGAGATGTTCAAGTGATAGAAAGTTAGAGTGTCAGTCGTCTTGTACTTAAGTCGGCTTGTGCCTTTTGTATTAAATTCGGATGCAATTTCTGTGTTTCATCGTCAACAAGAAGGTCCAAGGTATACAGTAAACCTGAAGTGAAGCACCGGAATCTAAAACTGGACTCACAGGAGAGGTTCAAATCATAGAAAGTTAGAGTGTCAGTCCACTTGTACTTAAGTCTGCATTGTGCTTTTTGTATTAAATTCGGATGCAATTTCTGTGTTACATCGTCAATAAGATGGTCCAACAGATACAGTAGACCTGAAGTGAGGCATCGGTATCTAAAAGTGGACTCACAGGAGAGGTTCAAATCATAGAAAGTTAGAGTGTCAGTCCTCTTGTACTTAAGTCGGCATTGTGCCTTTTGTATTAAATTTGGATGCAAATTTTGTGTTTAATCGTCAGTAATAAGGTACAAGGGGTACAGTAAACCTGAAGTGAAGCATCGGAATCTAAAATTGGACTCACAGGAGATGTTCAGACCATTGAAAGTGAGAGTGTCGGTCCTCCTATACTTAAGTCGGCATTGTGCCTTTAGTATTAAATTGGGAAGTAATTTCTTTGTTTCATCATCAATAAGAAGAGCCAAGGGATACAGTAAACCTGAAGTGAAGCATCGGAATCTAAAACTGGACTCACAGGAGTGGTTCAAATCATAGAAAGTGAGAGTGTCAGTCCTCTTCTACTTAAGTCGGCATTGTGCCTTTTGTATTAAATTCTGTTGCAATTTCTGTGTTTCGTCGTCAATAAGAAGGTCCAAGGTATACAGTAAACCTAAAGTGAAGCATCGGAATCTAAAACTGGACTCACAGGAGAGGTTCAAATCATAGAAAGTTAGAGCGTCAGTCCTCTTGTACTTAAGTCGGCATTGTGCATTTTGTATTAAATTCGGATGCAATTTCTGTAATTCATCGTCAATAAGAATGTCCAAGGTATACAGTAAACCAGAAGTGAAACATCGGAATCTAAAACTGGACTCACAGGAGAGGTTCAAGTGATAGAAAGTTAGAGTGTCAGTCGTCTTGTACTTAAGTCGGCATTGTGCCTTTTGTATTAAATTCGGATGCAATTTCTGTGTTTCATCGTCAATAAGAAGGTCCAAGGTATACAGTAAACCTGAAGTGAAGCATCGGAATCTAAAACTGGACTCACAGGAGAGATTCAAATCATAGAAAGTGAGAGTGTCAGTCCCCCTGTACTTAAGTCGGCATTGTGCCTTTTGTATTAAATTCGAATGCAATTTCTGTGTTTCATCGTCAAAATGAAGGTCCAAGGTATACAGTAAACCTGAAATGAAGCATCGGAATCTAAAACTGGACTCACAGGAGAGGTTCAAATCATAGAAAGTTAGAGTGTCAGTCCTCTTGTACTTAAGTCGGCATTGTGCTTTTTGTATTAAATTCGGATGCAATTTCTGTGTTTCATCGTCAATAAGATGGTCCAAGGGATACAGTAAACCTGAAGTTAGCCATCGGTATCTAAAACTGGACTCACAGGAGAGGGTACAAATCATAGAAAGTGAGAGTGTCAGTCCACTTGCAGTTAAGTCGGCATTGTGCCTTTTGTATTAAATTCGGATGCAATTTCTGTGTTTCATCGTCAATAAGAAGGTGCAAGGGATAGAGTAAACCTGAAGGGAAGCATCGGAATCTAAAACTCAACTCACAGGAGAGGTTCAAAACATAGAAAGTTAGAGTGTCACTTCTCTCGTCCTTAAGTCGGCATTGGGCCTTTTGTATTACATTCGGATGCAATTTCTGTGTTTCATCGTCAATAAGAAGGTCCAAGGCATACAGTAAACTTGAAGTGAAGCACCGGAATCTAAAACTGGACTCACAGGAGAGGTTCACATCATAGAAAGTTAGAGTGTCTGTCCACTTGTACTTAAGTCTGCATTGTGCTTTTTGTATTAAATTCGGATGCAATTTCTGTGTTACATCGTCAATAAGATGGTTTAAGGGATACAGTAAACCTGAAGTGAGGCATCGGTATCTAAAACTGGACTCACAGGAGAGGTTCAAATCATAGAAAGTGAGGGTGTCAGTCCTCTTGTGCTTAAGTCGGCATTGTGCCTTTTCTATTAAATTCGAGTGCAATTTCCATGTTTTATCGTCAGTAAGAAGAGCCAAGGGATACAGTAAACCTGAAGTGAGGCATCGGAATCCAAAACTGGACTCACAGGAGAAGTTGAAATCATAGAAATTTAGAGTGTTAGTCCTCTTGTATTTAAGTCGGCGTTGTGCCTTTTGTATTAAATTCGGATTCAATTTCTGTGTTACATCGTCAATAAGAAATTCCTAGGTATACAGTAAACCTGAAGTGAAGCATCGGAATCTAAGACTGGACTCACAGGAGATGTTCAGATCATAGAAAGTGAGAGTGTCGGTCCTCTTATACTTAAGTCGGCATTGTGCCTTTTGTATTAAATTGGGAAGCAATTTCTTTGTTTCATCATTAATAAGAAGCGCCAAGGGATACAGTAAACCTGAAGTGAAGCATCGGAATCTAAAACTGGACTCACACTAGAGGTTCAAATCATAGAAAATTAGAGTGTCAGTCCTCTTGTACTTAAGTCGGCATTGTGCCTTTTGTATTGAATTCGGATGCAATAGCTGTGTTTCATCGTCAATAAGAAGGTACAAGGGATACAGTACACCAGAGGTGATGCATCGGAATCTAAAACTGGATTCACAGGAGAAGTTCAAATCATAGGAAGTGAGAGTGTCAGTCCTCTTGTACTTAAGTCGGCTTTGTGCATTTTGTATGAAATTCGGATGTAATTTCTGTGTTTCATCGTTAATAAAGAGGTCCAAGCGATACAGTAAACCTGAAGTGAAGCATCGGAATCTAAAACTGGACTCACAGGAGAGGTTCAAATCATAGAAAATTAGAGTGTCAGTCCTCTTGTACTTAAGTCGGCATTGTGCTTTTTGTATTAAATTCGGATCCAATTTCTGTGTTTCATATTCAATATGAAGGTCCAAGGTATACAGTAAACCTGAAGTGAAGCATCGGAATCTAAAACTGGACTCACAGGAGAGGTTCAAATCATAGAAAGTTCGAGTGTCAGTCGTATTGTACTTAAGTCGGCATTGTGCCTTTTGTATTAAATTCGGATGCAATTTCTGTGTTTCATCGTCATTTAGAAGGTCCAAGGTATACAGTAAACCTGAAGTGTAGCATTGGAATCTAAAACTGGACTCACGGGAGAGGTTCAAATCATAGAAAGTAAGAGTGTCAGTCCTCTTGTAGTTAAATCGGCATTGTGCCTTTTGTATTAAATTCGGATGCAATTTCTGTGTTTCATCGTCAGTAAGAAGGAACAAGGGATACAGTAAACCTGAAGTGAAGCATCGGAATCTAAACTCAACTCACAGGAGAGGTTCAAATCATAGAAAGTGAGAGTGTCAGTCCTCTTGTACTTAAGTCGGCATTGTGCCTTTTGTT